>NC_036853.1:17491945-17498718 GCF_002910315.2 Salvelinus sp. IW2-2015
TCAATTGTCATGGCAATTTTGAATAATAAAAATACAAAATCAAGCAAAGCAAAGTTAGTAGAATGTTTGAATTTAGAATGTTTGCTTGATAAGAGCAACAACGTTGATTTGAAACCCATTCTATGTCTTTGCCATGGCAATTCAATTCATTTCAATACACTCACATTTGAATATAATGATATCACAATTAAATACAGCAACTTCAGTAGAATTTAGAACGTTTGGTTAATAGATTCTGTTGATATGCAATATTGATTTGGAACTCATGAACTTCAATACCCAGCAACTTAACCAGTCCATACCATGGATGGCACAGGGACATCAGTATAACACATAATCAATGGTTACAATTAAATAMTACATTCTTACCAGGATTTGGTTCGTTGCTTATTTTAGTGTATTTCTCAACATCCATTTCTAGAATGCATTTAGGTACAGTGCCTTCGGAAAGTATTCAGACCCCTTGAATTTTTCCACATTTTGTTAAGTTACAGCCTTATTCTAAAATGGATTTTAAAAAAACCCTCAGCAATCTACACACAATACCCCATATTGACAAAGTATTCAGACCCTTTGCTATGAGACTCGAAATTGAGCTCAGGTGCAACCTGTTTCCATTGATCATCCTTGAGATGTTTATACAACTTGATTGGAGTCCACCCATGGTAAATTCAATTGATTGGACATGATTTGGAAAGGCACAGACCTGTCTATTTAAGGTCCAACAGTTGCAAAAACCAAGCCATGAGGTCGAAGGAATTGTCCATAGAGCTCCGAGACAGGATTGTGTTGAGGCACAGATCTGGGGAAGGGTACCAAAACATGTCTGCAGCATTGAAGGTCCCCAAGAGCACAGTGGCCTCCATCACTCTTAAATTGAAACAGTTTAGAACCACCAAGACTCTTCCTAGAGCTGGCCGCACGGCCAAACTGAGCAATCGGGGGAGAAGGGCCTTGGTCAGGGAGGTGACCAAGAACACGATGTCACTGACATAGCTCTAGAGTTCTTCTGTGGAGATGGGAGAACCTTCCAGAAGGACAACCATCTCTGCAGCACTTCAGCAATTAGGCCTTAGAGTGACCAGACGGAAGCCACTCATCAGTAAAAGGCACATGACAGCCCGCTTGGAGTTTGCCAAAAGGCACATAAAGACTCTCAGTGTGTGTGTGTGTGTGTGTGTGTGTGTGTGTGTGCGTGTGTGTGTCTTACCTCTCTGGAGGCCTCTGTGTAGTTGATCTTGAGGTTGCCCATGGCCTTGATAATAGCCATGATGGACTGGATGGTGTTGCTGTAGACCACAGCTCTGTACTGCTTACACTCCTCTTCTGAGTAGCCATCCTCATGGATGATCCTGATGAAGGAGAACAAACCTGAGCATTCTACTGATGTCACTCAAGTGAGGAATAGAAGGGGGCACAAATGTTACTAAGAGAAAAGGAGGACAGGTAGAGAACGGGTGTTTAAAAAGGTGCTTGGGCAGCATCAGGGGAGAACAACTGCCCTTTCACATTGGTGCTCCCGAGTGGCGCAGCGGGCTAAGGCACTGCATCTCAGTGCAAGAGGCGTCACTACAGTCCCTTGTTCAAATCTAGGCTGTATCACATCCGGCTGTGATCGGGAGTCACATAGAGCGGCGCACAATTGGCCCAGTTTCGTCGGGGTAGGCTGTCATTGTAAATAAGAATTTGTTCTTAACTGACATGCTTAGTTAAATAAAGGTTCAACGTAAAAATAATAATAATAATTGAAGCCACAGAGGTTCAAGACTGGCCGCGGTACTGCAGGCATTGTTAGCAGAAAACAGGATCCCCCATTATAGTGAATGGAAAAATGTCAATCTTTGTGGTCAATCTTCTTGTAAATTAAAAAAATGTTGCAAAGATAATCATGGGACCAATAATTGCTCCTAATACACCAAATGTATGTACTTTAACCGATTATTTTAAAGTCGCACCCAGAAGAAGTTATAAGGATAATTGAGTTGCTAATGGTAGCCTGCAGTACCCAGGTCGGTATAAAATGTGACTTATACGAGGGGGCAGCACTGAGCTAGCCTCTAACGTCACTTCCTGGAGTAGCTCAAACTGAGCATGTTATGTCCCCATGAGACACCATCTTAACCCACTTCATTTAGCTTCAACGCTCTAATGAGTCTTCACATAGTTATACATGGTGTCACGTGATCCATGACTTTGTCCATTCATATATACAGTCATTGGGCAGTATGGTTGACAGGTTATGTATTTCATACAGTGGTAAATGTGCTCAATATGTCAGGACTTCTAGCTGCTAAGAGTTTGGGTATTCAATCAATGACCSTAACGGTTGGTAGAACGGCTAGTTACGCTAAGATGATAACAATACATGTATTTGTCACATACACCAGATAGGTGCAGTGATATGTGTTGTTTTACAAGGTCAGCCTCAGCAGTACAGCACCCCTGGAGCAAATAAGGGTTAATTGCCTTGCTCAAAGGCACATCAACAGATTTTTTACCTTGTCAGCTCTGGTAATCGAACCAGCAACCTTTCAGTAACTAGCCCAACGTTCTAACCGCTAGGCTACCAGCTGATATAGACAGTCAGTGCAGTCCTGTGCAAACCTCCTCTGCATGTTGGTGATGTGTCTGACCATTCCTCAGCTTGTCATTCACAGGGGGACGCCCTGCATGTTAAGTGTGTGTGTATGTGTGTGTGTTTCAGTGTGATGATAGCATCCAGACTTCATCAGAATGCTGGATGCAGTGCAGAAAGAGCACAGTAGCACCAAGACGAAGACATGAATAAGCCAATATCATCTCATGAATAAACAGGCCTGTAAGCTTGACTGACACTAGCAGCTAGGAAAAGTACTGGGATTTAACCCAGTTAGTTACACAATAAATATTATAATTCTATCTACAGGTGTTATTGGAAAAAAAGGCAACCATTCTTCCTGCTCTCCTTTTATGTTGACATGATCTCTGTGGTAAGAGACAGAGCTGGTGCTTCAGAGCAGAGCAGGCTGTGCTGTGTTATGGGTATGGTCTCTCCCCCAAGCATTGGTTGTTCTGTATGGCTGTATTAACAACCTGGGTTTAGAGCTACATTCTGTACTCATGAAAAACTGATTCATCGCCTGGCTAGCCCAGAGGACTGTGAATGATTAAGCCATTAAGGAGTGTGTGTGTGTGTGTGAGAATGAGGCATAGACATACAGACATGTTTTGTCTACGTCATTGGTGAGTGTGTAATTGAGTGTCATGGTTTGATCCCAGTCATTACAGTAACCACAGAAAAAGTCCTGTGCACTGAGACTAATGCTTTCAGTAGCCAAAGACAATTATGGGTAGGAAGACACGAGGAAACCAGCCCAACTACCACAGACAGAAAGACATGAAGATTTGCCCTCCATATGTCTTCCTAAAAAGCAAATGAATATGCCTATGCTCAACATGCCTGATTGACTGTTTGCCAGCTCTGGATGAGCAGTGTACAGTAGCATTGTAGATCAATCCAACAAGGACTGGGACTAGTACAAGGACTGAGACTAGGACTGAATAAACCACTAGAGGATAGAGGGCATCATCTATTAAAGAGGTCATGACATGTCCTGATCTGTTACAGCTCTCTGTTACTCACTTCATCTGCTTGACGATGGTGCTTTTCCCAGACTCCCCGGCACCTGTAGAAGGAACAGGAAACACAGTGAGTTATAAGTGAAATAATCTGCCTGTAAACAATTGTTGGAAAAATGACTTGTGTCATGCACAAAGTAGATGTCCTAACCGACTTGCCAAAACTATAGTTTGTTAACAAGACATTTGTGGAGTGGTTGAAAAACAAGTTTTAATGACTCCAACCTAAGTGTATGTAAACTTCCAACTTCAACTGTATGTTGAAAACGTTTTTGGGAGATGCGATGGATCATTGGGGATCATACAATATTCCCTTTCTTTTGTTGTTCAGTGAAATCATCGCATGTGAAGAGTCAACTCATTTAATTAAAGTTCAATTCATAACTAAATAGTTTTTTAAAATTTCTATGTCTACTTATGATAAGGTAAAAGGTTTATGTTTCTGTCTCCATATATGGTAAATATATCCCATGCAAAAAAACATCGACATTTAAACGGTATTAATATCAATTTGCATATATTCCCGTTAATTCCCATGGAAAGTTTCCACCTCTGAAAATTCACCAAAATGTTCAACCCAAGTTGTGTCCCTGTACTGACAGCCCTGTGCCACCGTGTCGTGTCCCTGTACTGACAGCCCTGTGCCACCGTGTCGTGTCCCTGTACTGACAGCCCTGTGTCACCGTGTCGTGTCCCTGTACTGACTGCCCTGTGCCACCGGTCGTGTCCCTGTACTGATAGCCCTGTGCCACCGTGTCGTGTCCCTGTACTGACAGCCCTGTGCCACCGTGTCGTGTCCCTGTACTGACAGCCCTGTGCCACTGTGTCGTGTCCCTGTTCTGCCAGCGCTGTGCCACCATGTCGTGTCCCTGTGCCACCGTTTCGTGTTGTGTCCCCGTGCTCCACCTGACCTGGCCCAGTCACAGTACATCAAGCCCTACCCTGACAAACAGCCCAGAGGGACCAGCAGCACTCTACCAGCCCTGGCCCTGACACACACACACACACACACACACACACACTCACACTCCCTCACGCTCTCACACACCCACCCGCACACGCACACACACACACACACACACACACACACACACACACACACACACACACACACACACACACACACACACACACACACCTTCCTGAGAGGGAGGTAGAGACAGAGTTAGAGAATTAGAGAGAGAGATTTCCTCAGTTATAAAAAGCTAATTCCACCTCTATCAGTGCCAACATGACAAGCCATTCCGTTCGTGTGTGCTGACAGACGCAGAGGGAGGGCAGGATCTAATGCAAGCTGAATTGTGGGTTCAGACTCAGCTGGTTTAGAGCTGGTGACCTCTTTCACCATCCTCAAATACTAATTAAAGACAATGGATTGAGGCACGGACTGAATGACTGACTAAATCACCAGAAAACAAATATGTTACTGACTTTGGGACAGGTGATGGGAAATAACTGATTGAAGTAAGCACATCCCTGAGGCCAAGTCCATTTAGGACTGCCTTGGTATCTAACTCCATCTGTTGATTTGATGAGTGGCCTCAAAATAGATTACCGAGAAGCAGGAGAGAGAAGAGCAATAAATCCAGACAACCTACTGTTCCTCTTTAATTTGAATAAGCTCTCAATCCTAAAGATGCACTCAAACCTCTTGGCTTTCACTACCGTACCGTACCGAGGCTTCTCTCAGGCTGGAGAGTCTTGGCCCTAATCCTGCTGAGTGGTTTGGTGGTAATGTAGCGTACTGAATGAGTCTGTATGGGTATTTGGGCAGGGAGTGTAGGGGTGACCATGGAGAATGATGTATTGATCTGAAGGGACAGACCGTGGTGACAGAGTAGGCCAAACACAGCGATGCTAGAAAACTCTACTGTTCTCAGATAAAAACACACAGAGAGCAGCAATGAAATGGAAGCTCTGGGAGTCTGTTTGAATAACGATAAAAACAGTCCTAAAATTGTGGATTTTTTAACTTCATGACAGGAATTTCTAGTGAGCCACAGGGCCAAATCTCTGGCTTTACAGTGGAAGTCTGGCTGCTGGGTTCATACTCCATTGAGCCAAAATAATAGTACGATCTGGTGAATATTTACTACTTCCTTTCCCTTTATAAATGATAAGGCATGTTGTTCCATTACCTAAATGTGGTAACTTGAAGTTTTACTTAATTGTCTCAGGAACACCCCTATGTAGTGCAAAATGTATTATGTAAAAATCAGCTAACAGAAAATTGATGTTTCTACGGTAACACTAACACAGTACTACTCGTGATACTACTCAATATCTCATAGTTGCTCAAGTCAAAGCTGATGCATTCTGACACAAAGGCATATAGTTGGATTCAGCAGTGACATTACACAAAATTCTATCTCACAATTTCACTCTGGCTTCATCAAGTTAGAGAGGCGGTGTGGAGAATGAGAGATATGGAGAGAGACGGTGTGGAGAATGAGAGATACGGAGAGAGGCGGTGTGGAGAATGAGAGATACGGAGAGAGACGGTGTGGAGAATGAGAGATACGGAGAGAGGCGGTGTGGAGAATGAGAGATACGGAGAGAGGCGGTGTGGAGAATGAGAGATACGGAGAGAGGCGATGGGGGCGACGACATCTGAGACGGAATTTCTGTAACATTTCCGAAGGTACCTTCTTGCCTAGAATTCAGCCTGTTCAATATTCACTGGCGTAAACTATAGAAACATGGTTTTCTTTACGTCTGAGGGTAATGAGCTGTTTACTGGAACACAGAGCAGGAGAGGTGGGGGACAAATTTGGCTTGCGCTACGCATACAGTATAATGGATTACTTATGTTCTTGCTTATCTCTGTGAGACGGGCAGCGAAGTGAATGAGCATACAAGTATAATGATTACATTATGTTCTGCTTATTCTGTGAACGGCAAGGAAAGTGAATGAGCATACAGTATAAATGATTACATTATGTTCTGCTTATCTCTGTGAACGGCAGGAGTGATGAAGCATACAGTATAATGATTACATTATGTTCTGCTTATCTCTGTGAACGGCAGGAAGTGATGAGCATACAGTATAATGATTCATTATGTTCTGCTTATCTCTGTGAACGGCAGGGAAGTGATGAGCATATGTAATATCTGTGAGAGTAATGAGTGTATAAATATTAATTATGTTCTGCTTG
>NC_036853.1:17499752-17509441 GCF_002910315.2 Salvelinus sp. IW2-2015
GCTTATCTCTGTGAACGGCAGGAAGTGAATGAGCATACAGTATAATGATTACATTATGTTCTGCTTATCTCTGTGAACGGCAGGAAGTGAATGAGGGCACACATACAGGATTCCGTTTGCTCAGCCCCATGATTGCTCTAAAACATGACCAACATAAATGCTTCACTCTACCTGGCAATAGTGCAGAGTGATTCGTGCTTTTTGAGGTTGGTTTGGTTTCGGTTCCATAATTTWAAAAAAACATTAAATGCACTATGCATTATGTGGGTTCAATGCTGTAACAACACAGAATAAAACAATGAATGATGGTAGTGACTGCCCATTACTGCTTATTAACCGTCATTTATTCATATTACTTTAATAAAATATTTTAGTTGTGCATATTACATTTGTTTTATTTGATGACTTTACTATTTCATTCCAAGTCATCATCTCATCTCTATAGAGCTGCTGCCTGTGCTGTCTGACAAAATRACTATTTTAGTAGCATACTTTTATGACTGCTGAATCCCAACTATCAATCACTTAGATCATGTATTTTCAGGTAGAGATACATCGCTAAGCAACAGATGCCCTCTATATGACCTCACAATCTCCCATTCTTGTCTATTCCTTAGCAGTCCTAAAAGAAACACAGACTGGACAAGTAGATGCGCAATGGATTATGGTCATTGTAGTTAATAACCACATTTTATGTGCTAAACTATGTAGAATATTGACCTGTTGGAAACTACAACTCCCTACTACATCGCACAGTTCTAGAGAAACTGTGCGATGTGCACATTGAGCTCACAGAAAATAAGGAAAAATTAAATAATATGAATTTGAATTCAAATAATTGAACCAATGTCAGTCAATAAGTTGTTTAAAAAATGAAAAATAACCAACATTTCAGTTAATCGCTCAGGACTACCTAGCAATGAGCGAGCAAAAATAAATGAAAATTCAACCAAACTCCTCTCAAGGTACAGATAGACTATGGATTTGTGTGGCTCAGTTGGTAGAGCAGCGCCATGGTTGTGAATTTGATTCCCACGGGGGATGTATGTAAAATGTATGCTCTCACTACTATAAGTCACTCTGGATAAGAGCATCTGCTAATATGTAAATGTACTATAGATGCATGATGAGAAACACAACATGACACATAGAGGAATACCTGACCCATGGAAAACAAGCATTGCCTGTGGTCCCTTCAAGACAAAACATTTAGCAGCTAGTGTGCAGGGTGGATAACTAACACCACCCTGAGAGTAACAGGTTCTCTCTGATGGCCTGGTTTACTCTCATAATATCTCCAAATGGCATACTATAGCAGTCCTGTCATGAATCCCTGAGGGACCCCACAGAATAACAATCTAGTTATTTATTCAGGGTGTCAGCTCACCTCTGCTCACCTCAGCTCAGCTTATTAATAGGCGAAACAAAGCTCAATCKCCAGGAGGAAAGAGGTTACCCTTGTTACAGTATGATGTACACAAGATGAATCAATTACAGCTGAGTAGGTTATCATCACAGTGTTATGAGCCAATAAAAACAGGGTGCTTAAATTGAACACAGGTGAAAGGATGAATTTACTGAAGGCTGTGCCATATTAAACAAACAGAACACACCCTGCTATTCAGCTCACCTAGGGAATCACATTGTAACTCAGAGCAGACAATGTAAGAATTATTAACGGGAAGAAACAAAAGCTGCCATACACAGGTGTAACCCATTACATGGTTTACTAAGTTGACGTAGTAGTGTTCTGTCTTTCATTGTTACAACCGTGACATCTGCATTCACAGAAGTATTCCCAAGTTCTAGACAATTAGAGAAGACAAAATGAGAAGTAAGCCAAAACACAAAAACAATTGTATCTCGAGCAGTCTCTGTCAGCTATGAGCCAAACCAAATGAAGGAAATCAAATCTATTGGCATACAAAATACATGTATAAAAAGTTCTTTTTTAAATTTAGGACTGAAGATTTTAGTGTCTATTGCCAGAGAAAAATAAGCAGCTGCTAATTGAAATGTCTTTCCTCTCTAGGCTTCAACAGTGCAGTGTATCATCACTACACATTGATGAGGAAAGGGAGCAGCACTGTTCAGCTAACTTACATGACTGTTTGGTTTGATACTGTGTGTTTGAAGTTGTAACTATGGTAATCTCCATAGTAACGCTCCAGGATGGAGGGATGGAGCAGCTACGTGACTGGATAACAGAGTGGAGATAGGACGCTAATTCACTGTGTCCCTCCGGCTGAGATCACTTCATCCTTTATTAGCCCCTTACATAGAGACAGGAGGGGACAGTGTGTGTGTGTTAGAGAGAGAGAGGTGTTGTGCGAGGCAGATGGGGCACTTAATGAAATAAGATTCAAAGGGTATGAATTGTAAAATGCACTCAGCCACAGGCCATGGCTATTGCATCAACAACAATGATTGTATATTTAAAGTGGGGCTTTACTGTTGTTGTACTGTTGACAGTATACATTATATCTAGTCTACCATGCTTTTGTTTTGCCCTCGCTCTATGCTCATAGAGGAGTTCACTTGTATGACCTACATACCTTGTATGTAGGTCAATGAGAACAAAATGGCATCTCAGATACATTTTTGTTCTGTTCTAAATGTTTTTTTGTTTCTTCTCATTGGTTAATTAACACCATCCACTCTGAACTACACCCACGCTGAACCACACCCACGCTGAACCACACCCACGCTGAGCCACATCCACTCTGAACCACACCCACGCTGAACCACACCCACGCTGAGTCACATCCACTCTGAACCACACCCACGCTGAACCACACCCACTCTGAACCACAGCTGACATACCACGCTGAGTCACATCCACTCTGAACCACACCCACGCTGAACCAACCCACGCTGAGTCACATCACTCTGAACCACACCCAGCTGAACACACCCTCTGACCACACCATCTGAACACACCCACTCTGAACCACACCACTCCCTGGCAATTAGCAGAGAGAGAGCAGCACCTCTTCTTATTCACAGGGCCCAGGTTGTGTTTACAATCAGCAATCTGAGTGGGTTGGCTACAGCCATTCCTCTGGTTCACACACACACAGAGACCGACACACAGACACACAGACAGCACAACACACACACACACACACACACACACACACACACACACACACACACACACACACACAACACACACAACAAACACACACAAGACACACAGACACACAGAAACACCGTCCATCTTCACGAGCCCAGTGAGCTATTTTAGGGATTGGGATGACTGGCGTTGAAGGGAAGTTCATGGAAGTTCAGAACTTGTCTTTCATTTATAGCAATTATAACAAATATCCTACTTAGGAATCAATTTGGGACCAATTAAGTCTATAATCAGACTCAATGCTTAACTACCAGCTTAAACAAGTCTGCCCCTATGACATTAGACATAGTGGTAATTAGACTGCAACAAATACAATGATGGCAGTCTGGGTTTTTTCCTCCTCTTTAAATTCCCCAGTGCTACTGGCCTTGGGAGAATCTCTCCATCCCCCAGAGGCACCATATCAAACATGCCTGTCTTATCCGATGAAAGCTTAGAGAGAGAGAGGGAGATACAATCAAATAGTGGAATTTCCCAAAGAGCGGAGGGAGATTTTTTCATCTAGACAGACAGACTCTGTGAACCTAGCATCCTATAGCAGTTATATGAGCCACTCAGCCACCCAAATTAGATACTGAAGAGAGAGCCTTTATTAAGGAGAAGCTGGTGTGTGTGTCTATGCATCCTCATCTGGAACCACATGACACATGAATGACGATCAGTTAACAATAAATACTGAGCTATACCCATACCTGGAATGAGGTCCAAAGCCATGCGTGCCAGTGTTATTGGGAGGCACAGCGCAGTCACACTAGCAAATAAAGGCTGTTAGGATATCAATAGCTGTAAAAGCCTATATGCCAGGGCCAATCCCACCCCCACCTGTCTACTCAATAGTTAATGGACAGTGACTTTAGCCTCAATCTAGACTCTCTTGCCAGTTAAAGAGCTCTTGCCAGGTCACAATTGCCTGTCGGGTAGAGACTAGGCTCAAGCATACAGAGATATAATGTAAAAAGGGGAGTGAGAGGAAAGTCACAGAAATAACACTCAAATTAAGTCATTTTTTTCTCCCTCTCCGAATGAAAGCATGTTGTGCACTGAAGCCCTCTCTGCAGTGATTCAGTTTCATTCCGCCCACCAGTAATAGAACCGGCAGAAACAAAAACAACTTTTCTTATCAAGGCAGAGAGCTCTATATATAGACCTGAAAACAAAAAGTGTTACTTCAGGTTATCCAAAATGCCTCCTAAACCCAAAGCAAAGACACAACCTGACTTTTGCCAAAACACTGTATTCATTTCATAGATGTTATAAAGACCGTGTTTCCGTGCTGACTCATGTCCAAACACAAAATCAGCTGGTCCGGTGTTGATAGTAGCAGGAAGCAAGGGGGTTAATAGAGAGTCAAGGCATGTCTTGGTTTAGGTTGTGTTTCAGGAGCTGGCTCAGCGAGAGATAGAGGAGAGAGATACAGGAAGAGAGGCATGCTGGACCTCCAGGGCCCTGTGTTGAACAGAGAGAGAGAGATACAGGAAGAGAGGCATGTGGAGACCTCCAGGGCCCCTGTGTTGAACCAGAGAGAGAGAGATACAGGAAGAGAGGCATGCTGGACCTCCAGGGCCCCTGTGTTGAACCAGAGAGACAGCTTGCACTGCGCAGATGGCAGAGACAATTCCACACTGAACTTCATCACAGGCCTGCAGGGACTGAGCCGATGCAGGCCGCTCTTTTAAAGCAGAACAAAGTGCGTCCCAGAAGATTGTACATAATGGATGAGTTAGTGAAGGCCTGTTCTGGCTGCAGGCACAACATAATCTGTGAGGCTGAAATCTCGTTACCGGCTGCTGCATTCTGCCTGAGTCTGAAGAGGGACTGGTGCGTTGTCAAACTGCTATTGCTACTGCATTGACTTATCTCTGCTTAGATGGAGTCATAGAGCTGGGAAACAAGTTCTATATTGCAAAAAAAGGGTGTGTTCAGCAAGACTATTGAGTTTTTTTACCCAAGCATCTCCATTTCTGAAATTCTCTCCGCACACACTGTCTCTTACTGTTGAATTTATCTCGATAACAGTTTACTTCACTCCTGCTCTCAATTTCACCTTTTCTGTCTCAGAGCAGACAGGACAATCAATCACATCACTCCTCTCATCTCCACAACATCTGTGAAGAAAACTTTATTTTGTCCTCTCATTGTATAACCGGAGCCCTGTCTTTCCTCCGGTTTAAAAAAAATCTGAGCGTCACAACACTCGCAGCTGCAGCCTTATCATGCCACAGTAACACATCAAAACATATGGCACTATCACAGCCTGCTGTCTATTGGCTAACAGGCAGAGATCATCATCATCGGAGAGTGATTCATCATGCTGGCTGTGACATGATTCCTCTTCCAACACCCCAGTCCCCCACCCCCACCAGCTCAGCATCACGACTGCTCACATCCAGCCTGGTTATTACAGCTATTCAAGGTTAACCACATCCAGCCTAGCTATTAAGAGGGCGGCAGGTAGCCTAGCAGTTAGAGCGTTGGGCCAGCAACTGACAGGTCGCTGGCTTGAATACCCAAGCTGACAAGGCAACAAAACTCTATTGATGTGCCCTTGAGCAACCCTAATTTGTTCCAGGGGTGCTGTAACTATGTCTGACCCTGCAAAGCATAATTTAATTGCACCTATCCGGTGTATYTGACAAGAAAACATTTATTTTTATTCAAGGTTAACCACATCCAGCCAGGCTATTACAGCTATTAAAGCTGTTAAACAGTCACCACTAGCCGGCCTCCGCCCAGTACGCTGCCCAGCCTGGTTGTTACAGCTATTGAAGGTTAACCGTTTCCAGCCTGGTTGTTACAGCTATTGAAGATTAACCATTTCCAGCCTGGTTGTTACAGCTATTGATGGTTAACCGTTTCCAGCCTGGTTGTTACAGCTATTGATGGTTAACCGTTTCCAGCCTGGTTGTTACAGCTATTGAAGGTTAACCGTTTCCAGCCTGGTTGTTACAGCTATTGAAGGTTAACCGTTTCCAGCCTGGTTGTTACAGCTATTGAGATTAACCATTTTCCAGCCTGGTTGTTACAGCTATTGATGGTTAACCGTTTCCAGCCTGGTTGTTACAGCTATTGAAGGTTACCCATTTCCAGCCTGGTTGTTACAGCTATTGAAGGTTAACCATTTCCAGCCTGTTGTTTACAGCTATTGAAGGTTAACCGTTTTCCAGCCTGGTTGTTACAGCTATTGAAGGTTAACCACTTCTAGCCTGGTTGTTACAGCTATTGAAGGTTAACCGTTTCCAGCCTGGTTGTTACAGCTATTGAAGGTTAACCACTTCTAGCCTGGTTTTTTACAGCTATTGAAGGTTACCCATTTCCAGCCTGGTTGTTACAGCTATTGAAGGTTACCCATTTCCAGCCTGGTTGTTACAGCTATTGAAGGTTAACCGTTTCCAGCCTGTTGTTACAGCTATTGAAGGTTAACCATTTCCAGGCATTTGTGACATTGAACAAGACACACAACAACAATGACGCCATGGTTATTGACTGCTCCAGGCTCTGTGCTGACTGCAGAAGAGAGACTAACACAAGTAGCCGTGACATTATTTTGAGAGCAGGTAGTTGTAAGTATTATTGTTTTCCCTTGCCTGAGGTCATGTAAGTATATCTGACAAATATTATAGACTACTTCACACTTTGTTTTTACTTAGCAACATAATACTTATTCCACACTTTGTTTTTACTTAGCAACATAATACTTATTCACACTTTGTTTTTACTTAGCAACATAATACGTATTGACGCTCAGAGATAAGAATCTAAATAGCCCAATACTGCTAAAATAAAATGTGCCTTATGAAATAAATCAAAAGAAAATATAATTTAGCCTCATCCACATCATTCTTCACAACACCTCACTTTGGCACAGGGTAAACATGAGGAGAATCCTTCTGTATCGATCTGTCAAACACACACACACACATCTGCACGTACCACGCAAACACACACACACACACACACACACACACAACACACACACACACACACACACACACACACACACACACACACACACACCCCACACACAACACACACACACACACACACACACACACACACACACACACACACACACACCACACACACACACACACATACTCATAACCACACCAGCTAACATAATACACAATGCATACACAACTCCACCACTCCCACAGTTTTTGTTAGTGCTCCACCATGACAGCTTGCAGTGCAAACATGGAAGACTCTTCTCATATTGGTTCAAAGATGAAACAGTAGAGAGTTTCGTGTTTCTTCCCTCCCTCTGATCTACACACCCATGCCTCAGCAGGATGTTTTTTGTGTCCAAAACCTAGAAAAACATATGCCATGTCTCTTACTGGGGTGCCAAAGAGAACATGAAATGCAGTAAGTGATGTTTATGAGAGAGAGAGAGAGAGAGAGAGAGAGAGAGAAGAGAGAGAGAGAGAGAGAGAGAGAGAGAGAGAGAGAGAGAGAGAGAGAGAGAGAGAGAGAGAGAGAGAGAGAGAGAAAATGAACAACCTATACACCACAGAGACATACATGTAAAGATCACTGATCCCACTCTGTTCTTCAAATAGAACATACAGTACATGTGTTATACAGCTAGCATCAAACCGTCAGTCAGCACCAATAGCTACAACTACATACCAACCAACCTCACAGAGCAGAACACAGTCTGTCATGTCTGGAGGCATGCTCTTATATTTAGTCTGCCTTCTCTTTCGTTTTCACCCTGTCTTCTCTCCCTCTGCCTAGTCCTTTATTTTAGCCTATTCTTCCTCCACAGTGTTAGCATGTTGCCCTATGGGGCTTTTAGCATGTGCCTATGGGGCTTTTAGTTCCCTATGGGGGCTTTTAGCATGTTTCCCTATGGGGCTTTTAGCATGTTTCCCTGTGGGGGCTTTTAGCATGTTTCCCTGTGGGGGCTTTTAGCATGTTTCCCTATGGGGGCTTTTAGCATGTTTCCCTGTGGGGGCTTTTAGCATGTTCCCTATGGGGGCTTTTAGCATGTTGCCCTATGGGGGCTTTTAGCTGTTTCCCTATGGGGGCTTTAGCATGTTGCCCTATGGGGCTTTTAGCATGTTTCCCTGTGGGGGCTTTTAGCATGTTTCCCTATGGGGGCTTTTAGCATGTTGCCCTATGGGGGCTTTTAGGCATGTTTCCCTATGGGGGCTTTTAGCATGTTGCCCTATGGGGGCTTTTTAGCATGTTTCCCTATGGGGGCTTTAGCATGGTTTCCCTATGGGGGCTTTTAGCATGTTTCCCTATGGGGGGCTTTTAGCATGTTTCCCTGTGGGGGCTTTTAGCATGTTGCTCTGTGGGGCTGTGCTAGCATGTTGCCCTGTAGGGCGTTTTAGCCTGTTGCCCTGTGGGGGCTGTGTTAGCATGTTGCCCTGTGGGGCTTTTAGCATGTTGCCCTGTGGGGCTGTGTTAGCATGTTGCCCTGTAGGGGCTTTTAGCCTGTTGCCCTGTGGGGCTGTGTTAGCCTGTTGCCCGTGGGATGTGTTAGCCTGTTGCCCTGTGGGGGCTGTGTTAGCATGATGCCCTGTGGGGGCTATGTTTAGCATGTTGCCCTGTGGGGGCTGTGTTAGCCTGTTGCCCCGTGGGGATGTGTTAGCATGTTGCCCTGTGGGGGCTGTGTTAGCATGTTGCCCCTGTGGGGGCTGTGTTAGCATGTTGCCCTGTGGGGCTGTGTTAGCATGTGCCCTGTGGGGGCTGTGTTAGCATGTTGCCTTGTGGGGCTGTGTTAGCATGTTGCCCTGTGGGGCTGTGTTAGCATGTTGCCCTTGGGGCTGTGTAGCATGTTGCCCTGTGGGCTGTGTTAGCATGTTGCCCTGTGGGGCTGTGTTAGCATGTTTCCCTGTAGGGCTTTTAGCATGTTTGCCCTGTGGGGGCTGTGTTAGCATGTTGCCCTGTAGGGGCTTTTAGCATGTTGCCTTGTGGGGCTGTGTTAGCATGTTGCCTCGGGGGCTTTTAGCATGTTTCCCTGTGGGGGCTGTGTTAGCATGTTGCCCTGTAGGGGCTTTTAGCATGTTGCCTTGTGGGGGCTGTGTTAGCATGTTGCCCTGCGGGGCTTTTAGCATGTTTCCCTGTGGGGCTGTGTTAGCATGTTGCCCTGTGGGGGCTGTGTTAGCATGTTGCCCTGCGGGGGCTGTGTTAGCATGTTGCCCTTGTGGGGGCTGTGTTAGCATGTTGCCCTGTAGGGGCTTTTAGCCTGTTCGCCTGTGGGGGCTGTGTTAGCATGTTTCCCTGTGGGGGCTGTGTTAGCATGTTGCCCTGTGGGGGCTGTGTGTAGCATGTTGCCCTGCAGGGGCTTTTAGCATGTTTCCCTATGTTTTTTTTTAGGCATGTTGCCCTATGGGGGCTGTGTTAGCATGTTGCCCTGTGGGGCTGTGTTAGCATGTTGCCCTGTGGGGGCTGTGTTAGCATGTTGCCCTTTGGGGGCTGTGTTAGCATGTTGCCCTGTAGGGGCTTTTAGCCTGTTTCCCTGTGGGGGCTGTGTTAGCATGTTTCCCTGTGGGGGCTGTGTTAGCATGTTGCCCTGTGGGGGCTGTGTTAGCATGTTGCCCTG
>NC_036853.1:17509456-17527610 GCF_002910315.2 Salvelinus sp. IW2-2015
TGTTTCCCTATGTTTTTTTTTAGCATGTTGCCCTATGGGTGCTTTTAGCATGTTGTCCTGTGGGGGCTGTGTTAGCATGTTGCCCTGTAGGGGCTTTTAGCCTGTTGCCCTGTGGGGGCTGTGTTAGCATGTTGCCCTGTGCGGGCTGTGTTAGCATGATGCCCTGTGGGGCTGTGTTAGCATGTTACCCTGTGGGGGCTGTGTTAGCATGTTACCTTGTGGGTGCTTTTAGCCTGTTTCCCTGTAGGGGCTTTTAGCATGTTGCCCTGTGCTAGAAGTCAATCTGTGTTAGCATGTTGCCCTGTGGGGGCTGTGTTAGCATGTTTCCCTGTAGGGGCTTTTAGCATGTTGCCTTGTGGGGGCTGTGTTAGCATGTTGCCCTGCGGGGGCTGTGGTAGCATGTTGCCCTGTGGGGGCTGTGTTAGCATGCTTCCCTGTAGGGGCTTTTAGCATGTTGCCTTGTGGGGGCTGTGTTAGCATGTTGCCCTGTGGGCGCTGTGTTAGCATGTTGCCCTGCGGGGGCTGGGCAACAGCCCCTACAGGGCAATATATCTGTAAAATATGTGTACGCGACCAATAACATTTGGTCTGCTTTGTTCTCCTTTCAGTTGGAACAATACGTTAGTAGAGCAGCCCAGATTGGCTGAGACTGGGAGGAGAAACTTAACCTACTTTCCCTGTATTGTAACAAAGGCTCTTCTTCCTGGTTCAAACGCTGTGCCTCCATAGCAGCAGCCAGCAGGGGTTCGCATTAGCTTTCAGAAACCTGCATTTTCAAAACCATTTCACCAGCGTTTCATATTGCAAGTTGACAGTGTTTTTTGGGGGCTTCTACAGAGTGATCAGGGGCATGCAACTATAGTTTTCCTTCACAAAAAAATACATTAGTGCAACACATTCGGCAGAAGTGCAGCGCTATTTGGTTAGCAGCTACACAAGTTAATTAGCTTACAATGAAAAAGCCAGGTAATTTTTCCAAAAACGAAAAAAGTTTTTATTTGAAGGAATATAGCCAGCTACATTTCCTAATGTTGTGCTAGAAGTCAATCTTGCATTTTTTAACTTGCTACCAGAGAAAAACTACACCGGAGGAAGTAGAAAAGTAACCTACACATCAGTCAGAGCACTGTGTGGTGATCCAATCATGAGAGCAAATATATTTCATCTGAGTGGAGAAGTGCAAATGAAGCAGAACTGAGTCCTTTTACATTCATGATTTGGAGCAAACTCTGACTAAATGTGAGCAGAATTTACAATAAGCATTTTAGATCTGCGTTCACAAGACGCAGTTCTATCTGTTCTATCGGGATCCCTGGCAGCACAGGTGTGTTTCAGGCCATGGGTGTGCACCTGCTTATACGTACTGAACACAGAAGTTCACTGTGGGAAAGGAGATGAGAAGCCAGAGGGCCAAGGAGATTTAGATGTGGCCGGATGCTGTACATTATAATCCTGGAGTGGAACCAATGTGGGGAACGTAGGTCAACGACCTCCCAGGGCCTGATAGTGTAGTAGGCCATTCCACTGCAGTGCAGAGCAGCGCAGTGGAATGGCCTACTACACTATCAGGCACAGGGGTATGTCCAGGCCTATATGATGTGAAGGGACTATTCACTCAACATCCTCCTCTATCCCAACCTCACTCATATTTAACTAAAGCCGACTTCATAAAATCGTGTAGTATTACAGAGAAACTTAAAACATATATATGTTTACAGGACAAATCTGAGGGGGCACGTGCCCCATATGGGCATGACACCTCTGGTTTCCCTACATTCACACTCTCTCTCCCCATTAATGCCATGTCCCATTACTGATTTATCGATGAGATAAAAACAGGGAGAACTACCAAAAGACTGCATCATAACTCTGAGAATACATATTAATGACTCTCGTAAGAGATACATCTACTAAAGGTTTGATTTAAACCATCGACTGTCCCATTTCAGACAACCAACACAGAGGATGTTGATGTTGCAGATGTTAACATAGAATGTTAACACAGAATGTTAACACTGAATGTTAACATAGAATGTTAACACAGAATGTTAACACTGCACGTTAACATAGAATGTTAACACAGAAAGAGAGCCCCTCCATATGTGGGTAGTGAACATAAACAGGCTTACAAGGAAGACACACATGTACCACCACACAATATACAGTATGTACTGCAACTGGCCATCAGTTTGACCTTAAAAGTCAAGGGTCACGTAAATGGCTACATTTGGTTAAATGTTACTGGGTCACGAGATGTTCTCAATTGAGGGATAGCACACCAAGGTACCATACAATTGGGACATGTTGCTCCAAAACCCCCGCAGCAACCCGGCTGCAGCTCAGTGAAAAGAACATGATGTGATACAGGGCTGATATTCATTATAGTGCTCATAACAGTAGAACATAAAAAAGAATCATATAAACTACAGATGTGACCTGCCGATATTCTGTGTGGAAAAAGGTTCTCACTCTCACTCTGGCCYGTTTCCAAAGATATGCTGCTGTTTGCTCCCTGCTGGGGTGGGGCAAACCAGAGGGAAAGAAGGGAGAGCAAAAGTAACCCAGAGGAAAACCTCCACAAATCAACTATCTGGCAACAAAGCCAACGACAAACCAACCAGCGTTCTAATAACTGGACAGTGAAACTAGACCTGCCACATCAAACAGACATCCCCTCCTCTGTCACGGATCACCACAGCAGGCTGCTTGGCAGTCAGACAGAGAGCTCGCTCTTTCAGCTCCCCGTCTTACTCAGACAGCAAGGCAGGTGTGACATCGCCACATTTGCCTAGCAGCTGTCAAACAGTGTTAAGCCCCCACCCCCTTTTGCCCTTAGAACAGCCTCAATTCATCAGTGCATGGACTCTACAAGGTGTCGAAAACATTCCACAGGGATGCTGGCCCATGTTGACTCCAATGCTTCCCACAGTTGTGTCAAGTTGGCTGAATGTCCTAGSTGCAGACCATTCTTGATACCCACAAGAAACTGTTGAGTGTGAAAAAGCCAGCAGCGTTGCAGTTCTTGACACAAACCAGTGCGCCTGGTACCTACTACCATACCCTGTTCAAAGGCGCTTAAATCTTTTGTCTTGCCCATTCACCCACTGAATGACACACGTACACAATCCATGTCTCAATTGTCTCAGGCTTAAAATTCATTTTTAACCTGTCTCCTCCCCTTCATCTACACTGACTGAAGTTGAGTGACATCAATAAGAGATCATAGCTTTCACCTGGATTCAGCTGGTCAGTCTATGTCTTGGACAAAGCAGGTGTCCTTAATTGTATGTACACTCAGTGTAAACTTCTGTTGAGGTATTCATGAATACGGCGTATAAAAAGTAAATTAATCTATGCTGTAACTTCTCATTCACATCGGCATAGCATTGAAACGCGCTCGACATTTAGTGACACCATCCCGCTGCTCCTGTAAAACCAAGGCTGGAAAAATGTTGACATTCATGTTGCTGAATAAAGATTCAAAACAGTTACACCCCAGACATGTCGTATGTCTTGGGTTGTTTGAATGACGAACCAAATGTTCAAAACCGCATGAGAGCTGCAGGAAAACGTTGAATGAGTAAGACTAGCATGATTCCTATGAAGAGAGACCATATGACTGTTGATGTTTTTGGATGTGTGTGAAGCTGAGTGAGCGGTAGTTCATCATTAGTAGTGGGAATGGACATTTATTGTATGGTGCTCTGATTTCACTACCCTGCCAAGAACTGCCAAGAGTTCCTCGGCGTACACATCACGGACAAACTGAATTGGTTCACCCATACAGACAGCGTGGTGAAGAAGGCGCAGCAGCGCCTCTTCAACCTCAGGAGGCTGAAGAAATTCGGCATGTCACCAAAAGTACTCACAAACTTTTACAGATGCACAATCGAGAGCATCCTGTCGGGCTGTATCACCGCCTGGTACGGCAACTGCTCCGCCCACAACCGTAAGGCTCTCCAGAGGGTAGTGAGGTCTGCACAACGTATCACCGGGGGCAAACTACCTGCCCTCCAGGACACTTACACCACCCGATGTCATAGGAAGGCCATAAAGATCATCAAGGACAACAACCACCCAAGCCACTGCCGGTTCACCCCGCTATCATCCAGAAGGCGAGGTCAGTACAGGTGCATCAAAGCAATGACGGAGAGACTGAAAAACAGCTTATATCTCAATGCCATCAGACTGTTAAACAGCCACCACTAACATTGAGTGGCTGCTGCCAACATACTGACTCAACTCCAGCCACTTTAATAATGGAAAAATTGATGTAAAAAATATGTATCACTTGCCACTTAATATAATGTTTACATACCCTACATTACTCATCTCATATGTATATACTGTACTCTATACCATCTACTGCATCTTGCCATCTTTATGTAATACATGTATCACTAGCCACTTTAAACAATGACACTTTTATATGTTTACATACCCTACATTACTCATCTCATATGTATATACTGTACTCTATACCATCTACTGCAACTTGCCTATGCCGTTCTGTACCATCACTCATTCATATATTTTTATGTACATATTCTTCATCCCTTTACACTTGTGTGTATAAGGTAGTAGTTGTGAAATTGTTTGGTTAGATTACTCGTTGGTTATTACTGCATTGTTTGGAACTAGAAGCACAAGCATTTCGCAACACTCGCATTAACATCTGCTAACCATGTGTATGTGACAAATAAAATTTGATTTGATTTGGCTCTGCGATGCCAAACGCCAGATCACAGGAGGCTGGTGAGGGGAGGGGGGCTTATAATAATGACTGGAGTTAAGTGAATGGAATGGTATCAAACACAACAAACCCTGTGTTTGATGTGTCAATACCATTCCATTCATTCRATCGCAGCCATTACTACGATCACGACCTCCCCAACTAAGGTGCCACCAGCCACCTGTGCGCTAGATAAACACTAAACAGGAACACAACGACCCACATCACTTCATGAATAATGGATTATTGTTGTAAATACTTTACAGAGTGATTACATGGCTGTGGGACTGGTTGCTTGTAAAGTGCCATCCACTCAAAGGCAGGCTCTGTTCATGAAGGCCAGCTGTAGCAGACTTACAGGGAACAGACACAGCATCTCTGCTTTGTGTGTCTGCTTTAGCCTCAATGGAAACTGACCCAGGGTAATGGCGATGGCGAGAGTAAGTGAGAGATCAAGACTAAGATAGACATTAGAATCGATCATCTCATTAGCCACTGGTGAATATTGTTTGGTGTGTGTCCAGGCTGATAATAGGGGGAAGCATTCGTTTGAAGGTCACAACCAGGACAACCTGAACTCATAGTTTAACTTCGGAATTTACCGTCCATCAATTCCACGTGGTTACAGGGTTAACTCCGTGTTGGTTACAGGGTTAATTCCATGTGGTTACAGGGTTAATTCCGCGTGGTTACAGGGTTAATTCCGCGTGGTTACAGGGTTTAATTACCGCGTTGTTACAGGGTTAATTCCGCGTGGTTACAGGGTTAATTCCATGTGGTTACAGGGTTAATTCCACGTGGTTACAGGGTTAATTCCGCGTGGTTACAGGGTTAATTCCATGTGGTTACAGGGTTAATTCCACGTGGTTACAGGGTTAAAACAGAAACAACTCAAAGGGTTAAGTTTAGGTATTAATTCCGAGTGGTTAACGTTAGGGCTATGATTTTGGGAAGGCATAAAACAAAATAATTAAAAACAATGCGGTGTTTTTATTAAGTATCACCAAGTACTCTCCCTGCTTGCTAGAGAATTGTGAACTGCCGTGTTGCATTGGTCTAAGCAGCACGCTTTGAGCCTCATGAGTTCGAGCCCAGTGCCATTGTTTTTTTGGTTTTTGGCAAGCGCCTATGAAGGCATATATCAACGTCCTCAGGACCTTTTTCCTAACGCCCGAAATCTACAGCTCTTTTTTTGTGACCAGCCTGACCAGGAAGCCAATTCAAAGTGACATTTAAAGATGCAGATGAAAGCAGAGCATCTAAAAGGAAATGATATCAGTCCACTGGAAAGCATTGGTTCATCATGTGAGGCTGTGTATTCAAAACACTGTGTATTCAAAACAGGATCTGATGGCAACTTTTTAAACACATCTCTGTAACACAGCATGTCATCCACCTCCCTCAATTTACACCTGATGCTGTATTCTGTAAGATACATGAGCTGAGGCTGGCTGTGCTGCGTATGCTGCTGGCTGCTATCTCGTGAGCTACTATTGATGTGATCAGGTCAGGAAGGGAAGACCAGGGATGGATGGAGCCAGGGATGGGGCCTGGCTTTCTCCTCAGCTGACCTTGCTACTCACAGCAGTACCAGCAGCCCAGAAACACAGCTACAACAGGTAGCCATGGATACCACCACAACTCCCCATCCTTTCTAATAATGCCAAAGAGGAGAGGACATTAGCACACTCTTGTATAGTACACAGGAATAATCGCTCAAAACACTCAAATACACATGGTGATGATTATAGTTCCGCTATGTACTCTAAACTTCAAATAGAAACCGAGAAATGAGCAGATGATGGCTCAAGCTCACTTTGGGACACACACTGCTCATGTACACACACGTGGTCGCGCACYCGAACACACACGTTGGAGGGGAGAATGGAAATGGTTCTATGCTAACGACTCAAGTGTTTCAGCAATCGATGACAGCTCAATAACAAACCTTGTGCTTCAAATCAAATCAACGTTTATTTGTCACGTGCGCCAAATACAACAGTTGTAGATCTTACAGTGAAATGCTTACTTCAGGCTCTAACCAATAGTGCAAAAAAGGTATTAGGTGAACAATAGGTAGGTAAAGAAATAAAAACAACAGTAAAAAGGCAGGCTATATACAGTAGCGAGGCTATAAAAGTAGCGAGGCTACATACAGACACCGGTTAGTCACGCTGATTGAGGTAGTATGTACATGTAGATATGGTTAAAGTGACTATGCATATATGATTACTTCCTACTTCCGGCGCCGAAAAGAGATGGCCGCCTCGCTTCGCGTTCCTTGGAAAATATGCAGTATTTTGTTTTTTTATGTGTTATTTCTTACATCGGTACCCCAGGTAATCTTAGGTTTCATTACATACAGTCGGGAGGAACTACTGAATATACGATTAACGTCAACTCATCACGTTCTACCAGGATATGACTTTCCCGAACGGATCCAGTGTTTTGCCTTCCACCCAATACAATGGATCTGATCCCAGCCGGCGACCCTGTGCGACGCCGTAAAAGGGGCAAACGAGGCGGTCTCGTGGTCAGGCTTCGGAGACGGGCACATCGGCTCCACTCCCTAGCATACTACTCGCCAATGTCCAGTCTCTTGACAATAAGGTTGATGAAATCCGAGCACGGGTAGCATTCCAGAGAGACATCAGGGATTGCAACGTGCTCTGCTTCACGGAAAATGGCTAACTCAAGAGACGCTAACGGAGTCGGTGCAGCCAGCTGGTTTCTTCATGCATCGCGCCGACAGAAACAAACATCTTTCCGGTAAGAAGAGGGGCGGGGGGTATGCCTTATGATTAACGAGACGTGGTGTGATCATCATAACAACACACAGGAACTCAAGTCATTCTGTTCACCTGATCTAGAACTCCTCACAATCAAATGTCGACCGCATTATCTACCAAGGGAATCTCTTCATCATAATCACAGCCGTATATATTCCCCCAAGCAGACACATCGATGGCCCTGAACGAACTTTATCTGACTCTTTGTAAACTGGAAACCACACACCCTGAGGCTGCATTCATCGTAGCTGGGGATTTTAACAAGGCTAATCTAAAAACAAAACTCCCTAAATTCTATCAGCATATCGATTGTGCTACCAGGGCTGGAAAAACCCTAGATCATTGTTATACTAATTTCCGCGACGCATATAAAGCCCTCCCCCGCCCCCTTTCGGAAAAGCTGACCACGACTCCATTTTGTTGATTCCAGCCTACAAACAGAAACTAAAACAACAAGCTCCCGCGCTCAGGTCTGTTCAACGCTGGTCCGACCAATCTGAATCCACGCTTCAAGACTGCTTCGATCACGCGGATTGGAATATGTTCCGCATTGCGTCCAACAACAATATTGACGAATATGCTGATTCGGTGAGCGAGTTCATTAGGAAGTGCATTGACGATGTCGTACCCACAGCAACGATTAAAACATTCCCAAACCAGAAACCGTGGATTGACGGCAGCATTCGCGTGAAACTGAAAGCGCGAACCACTGCTTTTAACCAGGGCAAGGTGACCGGAAGCATGACGAATACAACAGTGTAGCTATTCTCTCCGCAAGCCAATCAAACAGGCTAAGTCCCAGTACAGAGACAAATCGAGTCGCAATTCAACAGCTCAGACACAAGAGGTATGTGGCAGGGTCTACAGTCAATCACGGATTACAAGAAGAAAACCAGCCCGTCGCGGACCAGGATGTCTTGCTCCCAGACAGGCTAAACAACTTTTTTGCCCGCTTGTGGCAATACAGTGCCACTGACACGGCCCCTACCAAAACCTGCGGCTCTCCTTCACTGCAGCCGAGGTGAGTAAAACATTTAAACGTGTTAACCTCGCAAGGCTGCAGGCCCAGACGGCATTCCCAGCCGCGCCTCAGAGCATGCGCAGACCAGCTGGCTGGTGTGTTTACGGACATATTCAATCCATCCTTATCCCAGTCTGCTGTTCCACATGCTTCAAGAGGGCCACCATTGTTCCTGTTCCCAAGAAAGCTAAGGTAACTGAGCTAAACGACTACCGCCCCGTAGCACTCACTTCCGTCATCATGAAGTGCTTTGAGAGACTAGTCAAGGACCATATCACCTCCACCCTACCGGACACCCTAGACCCACTCCAATTTGCTTACCGACCCAATAGGTCCACAGACGACGCAATCGCAACCACACTGCACACTGCCCTAACCATCTGGACAAGAGGATACCATGTGAGAATGCTGTTCATCGATTACAGCTCAGCATTTAACACCATAGTACCCTCCAAACTCGTCATCAAGCTCGAGACCCTGGGTCTCGACCCGCCCTGTGCAACTGGGTCCTGGACTTCTGACGGGCCGCCCCAGGTGGTGAGGGTAGGTAACAACATCTCCACCCGCTGATCCTCAACACTGGGGCCCACAAGGTGCGTTCTGAGCCTCTCCTGTACTCCCTGTTCACCAACGACTGCGTGGCCATGCACGCCTCCAACTCAATCATCAAGTTGGCGGATGACACTACAGTGGTAGGCTTGATTACCAACAACGACGAGACGGCCTACAGGGAGGAGGTGAGGGCCTCGGAGTGTGGTGTCAGGAAAAATAACCTCAACTCAACGTCAACAAAACAAAGGAGATGATTGTGGACTTCAGGAAACAGCAGAGGAAGCACCCCCCTATCCACATCGACGGGTCAGTAGTGGAGAAGGTGGAAAGTTTTAAGTTCCTCGGTGTACACATACGGACAAACTGAATTGGTCCACCCACAGACAGCGTTGTGAAGAAGGCGCAGCAGCGCCTCTTCAACCTCAGGAGGCTGAAGAAATTCGGCTTGTCACCAAAAGCACTCACAAACTTCTACAGACAGAGACACAATCGAGAGCATCCTGTCGGGCTGTATCACCGCCTGGTACGGCAACTGCTCCGCCCACAACCGTAAGGCTCTCCAGAGGGTAGTGAGGTCTGCAGAACGCATCACCGGGGGCAAACTACCTGCCTCAGGACACTCAACACCCCGATGTCACAGGAAGGCCATAAAGATCATCAAGGACAACAACCACCAGGCCACTGCTGTTCACCCCGCTATCATCCAGAAGGCGAGGTCAGTACAGGTGCATCAAAGCAGGACGAGAGACTGAAAACGCTTCTATCTCAAGGCCATCAGACTGTTAAACAGCCACCACTAACATTTAGCGGCCGCTGCCAACATACTGACCTCAACCTCCAGCCACTTTAAAAAAATGGGAATTGATGGAATTATGTAAAAATGTACCACTAGCCACTTTAAACAATGCCACTTAAAGATGTTTACATACCCTACATTACCATCTCATATGTATATACTGTACTCTACATCATCTACTGCATCTTGCCATCTTTATGTAATACATGTACCACTAGCCACTTTAAACTATGCCACTTTATGTTTACATACCCTACAGTACTCATCTCATATGTTATATCCGTACTCTATACCATCTACTGCATCTTGCCATGCGTTCTGTACCACCACTCATTCATATATCTTTATGTACATATTCTTTATCCCTTTACACTTGTGTGTGTGTATAAGGTAGTAGTTGTGGAATTGTTAGGTTAGATTACTTGTGGTTATTACTGCATTGTCGGAACTAGAAGACAAGCATTTCGCTACACTCGCATAAACATCCTGCTAACCATGTGTATGTGACTAATAAAATTTGATTTGATTTTGATTTGATGATTAACAGAGAGTAGCAGTAGCGTAAAAGAGGGGTTGGCGGGTGATGGGTGGGACACAATGCAGATAGCCCGGTTAGCCAATGTGCGGGAGCACTGGTTGGTCAGCCTAATTGAGGTAGTATGTACATGAATGTATAGTTAAAGTGACTATGCATATATGATAAACAGAGAGTAGCATCAGCGTAAAAAGAGGGGTTGGGGGGGGGCACACAGTGCAAATAGTCTGGGTAGCCATTTGATTACCTGTTCAGGAGTCTTATGGCTTGGGGGTAAAAACTGTTGAGAAGCCTTTTTGTCCTAGACTTGGCACTCTGGTATCGCTTGCCATGCGGTAGTAGAGTGAACAGTCTATGACTGGGGTGGCTGGGGTCTTTGACAATTTTTAGGGCCTTCCTCTGACACCGCCTGGTGTAGAGGTCCTGGATGGCAGGCAGCTTAGCCCCAGTGATGTACTGGGCCGTACGCACTACCCTTTGTAGTGCCTTGCGGTCAGAGGCCGAGCAATTGCCATACCAGGCAGTGATGCAACCAGTCAGGATGCTCTCGATGTTGCAGCTGTAGAACCTTTTGAGGATCTCAGGACTCATGCCAAATCTTTTTAGATTCCTGAGGGGGAATATGCTTTGTCGTGCCCTCTTCACAACTGTCTTGGTGTGTTTGGACCATTCTAGTTTGTTGTTGATGTGYACACCAAGGAACTTGAAGCTCTCAACCTGCTCCACGACAGCCCTGTCGATGAGAATGGGGGTGTGCTCGGTCCTCCTTTTCCTGTAGTCCACAATCATCTCCTTAGTCTTGGTTACATTGAGGGATAGGTTGTTATTCTTTCACCACCCGGCCAAGACTCCCTATCTGCCAGACTCCCTATCTGCTAAATCATTACCTGAAAGCAAAAGCATTGACTAAATTAGAGCCAATTTATGCTTGATCCGAAAATAATGGTCGGAGGCATTGTATGGATGGTCTGAAGCAACTGGGGAGCCTCTGGAGGCATGCAGAGGCCAAACTGAGCTCCGTACCGCTGTCCGTGTCCGGTTTCATGTCATTGTTTATTAAATGTTCACTCCCTGTACTTGCTTCTCGTCTCCCAGCGTCTGTCCTTACAGAATGCTGACACCACATTTTGAAGCATCAGGGAGTTTTTGTTTTTGTTGGTGACGTTGGGTCAGGGTGCCGCTGCCGAAGGAACCGGGGGTGCCTCAGCTGGCTCGTCGGGCTTCCACGCCTTAGCTGGCTCGAGAGGTTTCCTTGCCTTGGTTGGCTCAGCAGGCTCCTATCCCACGTCATGCCTCAGCCGGCTCGTCGGGGCTCCCACGCCTTAGCCAGCTCATCAGGCTAACATTCCACATCATGCCTCAGCCGGCTCGTCAGGCTCCCACGCCTCAGCCGGCTCGTCAGGCTCCCACGCCTCAGCCAGCTCATCAGGCTAACATTCCGCATCATGCCTCAGCCGGCTCGTCAGGTTCCCACGCCTCAGCCGGCTCGTCAGGCTCCCACGCCTCAGCGGGATCGTCAGGCTTCCACGCCTCAGCGGGATCGTCAGGCTTCCACGCCTCAGCCGGCTCGTCCGACTCCCATGTCTCGGCCGGCCCGTCAGGCTCGCCCAGGTGGGACGCCGGGTGGCACCCCTATAGGGGGAGGCTACTGTCAACCCTTCTCCCGCTCCCAGGCGCTTGAGGGAGCTAGGCTGCCCATCATTACATTACGCACACCTGTCACCCTCGTTACGTGCACCAGCACGTCTTTGGACTGGACTCCATTACTTTGTTGATTGCCCCTTCTATATCTGTCTGTTCCTCAGTTTGTTCCCCGTGTCAGCATTATTGTAGTTTTGTTTCCCCTGTCCAGACGCTGTCCGTATTCTGTTTCATGTACGTTGTTTATTAAATGTTCACTCCCTGCACTTGCTTCTCGTCTCCCAGCGTCTGTCCTTACAACATGTCATATTATAGCATGTAAACACTAAATAGGTCAGGAGCCAGACAGGGAGCCTAATGTAGCCTAAATTAATTATTTAGGCTACATTATTTCAATTATTTCAAGGCTATAGCCTACAAAGAAATACATTGTGAGGCATTTACAAGTGTGACATTAGGCTGGCAGGGATATAAAGCGCTCAGCATTTTAACAACATTTCATTGTATTAAATAATTATAGTCTATAAATTGCGCATATAGGCTGTGACTAACTAAAAATTAAATACAAATGAAATGGAAAATGCCTTATTAGTGCCTTTGAACTCATGCGATGGTGCCTGCCTGGTGCGCAGGCCAGCAGTGGAAAATATCSTCTTCCCGCTTGCAGAGTCACTGGGGATGCAAAACACACTTCAGGCTACTCTTGCCAGGCTGGACAGAGATGTAGAGTTGATTTTTCTTTTTTATAGGTAGACCTAAAGGTTTTAAGGCAAAATAACCCAATCAAAACCGAAAGTTCCTTGAAAGTGGGAATATTTTTTTAAGTGTAATTTCAGTTAAGAACAATTTGTTATTTACAATGACGGCCTACCCCAGCCAAACCCTAACAACGCTGGGCCAATTGTGCACCGCCCTATGGGACTCAAAATCACTGCCAAAAGGGGTAAAGCCAGGATTCGAACCAGGGACTGTAGTGATGACTCTTGCACTGAGATACAGTGCCTTAGACTGCTGCACCACTCGGGAGCTGAAATCAATCACGGCCTATAATAGAAAAAAAAAGATGTATAAATACTTTGCTACATTGACACACTCAGCTACCCACTTTGTTCCTTCCTGTTAGCATGTGCCTTGTAGTACACATGACAACATCACCGCACTCCCTCTCTTGCTCTTGGTCATCATCTTTGTAAGTCATTTTGATTTTGCACTTGTGTGTTTTATCAGTTTCTTTATGAAAATATTTTGTGAATTCCATGACAGTAGCTAGAGCGAAATTGGAGCGGACGAGAAGGCTGACGCTCTAGCCTTTGAGAATCTGGCTCTGAGCTCGAGTCAAATTGGGCACGCTCCGTTCCTCGCTCTGCTCCAACTCAACTCGCATACTCTACTCTGCTTGCATACTCTGCTCTGCTTGCATACTCTGCTCTGCTCCCATACTCTGCTCTGCTCACATACTCTGCTCTGCTCACATACTCTGCTCTGCACCAGTGGTTTGTTATTTTGATGGTGTGGAATAACATCATCTACTAGAGAGCTACGTGAAGACACCATAACACCGGCTCTAAAGAAAGCTCATGAGGTCAAATCAAGTAATAAGAAAACCTACAAAACAAGCAAAAGCACACTGACATAAATGCTTAAATACTTATTTTTACCTGCAGGGGGTGTGAAATGGTGTCAGGAGCAACAGTTGGACACTGTGCCCAGGACTGTCAGAGTAAATCCTCTCGAACAGTCAGCGCGTCCCTCTCTACACATCTATTAGGTTCTCTGGCCACGGTGTGTCTATCAGCTTTGTTTGCCTGTATTCACACACACCCACACAGTTGTGAAGAGGGCACAACAGAGCCTCTTCCCCCTCAGGAGGCTGAAAATATTTGGCATGAGCACTCAGATCGTCAAAAAGTTAGAAAGCTGCACCATAATGTGGACTTGGTCTTTTACCAAATAGGGCTATCTTCGGTATACCAACCCTACCTTGTCACAACACAACTGATTGGCTCAAACACATTAAGAAGGAAAGAAATTCCCCAAATTAACTTTTAATTGAAATGCAAGGCTGTAATGTAACAAAATGTGGGAAAAGTCAAGGGGTTTGAATACTTTCTGAATGCACTGTATATCACGGTGGCAATTCATATGAACTAACAGGTTATAGAGCAAACAACACAATTATCACAACACAGAGTAAGATGCCGCCGGAGAGGAAGGCAGACATTTTACGTGTCCCCGACCTATTGTTTTCTTATGTTCGATTATTTGCGTTGTTGTTATTTATTGTTTTACTTATGTTGTACATAATGTTGCCGCTATGGTCTCTTATGACCGACTTCTAGACATCAAGACTGTGATTACTCACCACGGACTGGCAGAATCCTTTTTTTCTTTCACGACTCTGACGAGCCCGACGCAAAGGATATACTGCTTCCTCGGGAACAGGCCCAGATCCCCGCAATTTGTGTGAAGATGAGGCGGAGAAACAGGGGCCAATTGGTGGGATGCCTTCTGAGAATTCGTAGGCGATCGAATAAACCTCCACTTCCCTCCATTCTGCTAGCAAACGTGCAATCTAAATCTATCTAAAATTGACGAGCTACGCGAAAGATTAAACTACCAATGGGACATTAAAAACTGTAACATCTTATGCTTCACAGAGTCATGGCTGAACGACGACACTATCAACATACAGCTGGCTGGTTACACGCTATACCAGCAGGATAGAACAGCAGCCTCTAGTAAGGCAAGGGGCGGCGGACTATGTATTTTTGTAAATAACAGCTGGTGCACGATATCTAAGGAAGACACAAGCTATTGCTCGCCTGAGTGTAATAGTGCCTGTGTGTAGCTGGGGTAGAGGAGTCAGGCGCAGGACAGCAGATATGAGTAATAAACGTAATTTACTCAAATATTCACAAATACAACACAATAAATCGAGCCCACAATAACGTACCGTATTACAAACAATCACTCACAAACAACCATGGGGGAACAGAGGGTTAAATAATGAATAAGTAATTGGGGGATTGAAACCAGGTGTGTAAGACAAGGACAAAACAAATGGAAAATGAAAAGTGGATCGGGGATGGCTAGAAGGCCGGTGACGTCAACCSCCGAACGCCGCCCGAACAAGGAGAGGGACCGACTTCGGCGGAAGTCGTGACACTGAGGTAGAGTATCTCATGATAAGCTGTAGACCACACTATCTACCTAGAGAGTTTAAATCTGTATCTTTCGTAGCTGTTTATATACCACCACATTCAGAGGCTGGCACTAAGACATCATTGAATGAGCTGTATCCCGCAAACAAGAAAACGCTCACCCAGAGGCYGCGCTCCTAGTAGACCGGGACTTTAATGCAGGGAAACTTAAATCCATTTTACCAAATTTCTATCAGCATGTTAAGTTTGAAACCAGAGGGAAAAGAACTCTGGACCACCTATACTCCACACACAGAGAAGCATACAAAGCTCTCCCTCGCCCTCCATTTGGCAAATCTGACCATAATTCCATCCTCCAGATTCGTGCTCACAAGCAAAAATTAAAGCAGGAAGCACCAGTGACTAGATCAATAAAAAAGTGGTCAGATGAAGCAGATGCTAAGCTACAGGGCTGTTTTGCTAGCACAGACTGGAATATGTTCTGGGATTCCTCAGATGGCATTGAGGAGTACACCACATCAGTCATTGGCTTCAACAATAAGTGCATTGATGACGTCGTCCCCACAGTGACCGTACGTACATACCCCAACCAGACGCCATGGATTACAGGCAGCATCCGCACTGAGCTAAAGGCTAGAGCTGCCGCTTTTAAGGAGGAGGACTCTAACCCGGAAGCTTATAAGAAATCCCGCTATGCCCTCCGACTAACCATCAAACAGGCAAAGCGTAAATACAGGACTAAGCTTGATTAATCACACTACACCGGCTCTGAGGCTCGTCGGATGTGGCAGGGCTTGCAAACCATTACAGACTACAAAAGGGAAGCACAGTCGGATTACCAGGACGTGTACTGCGAGTATGCTCTGACCAACTCGCAAGTGTCTTCACTGGCATTTTCAACCTCTCCCTCTCCGAGTCTCTAATACCAACATGTTTTAAGCAGACCACCATAGCGCCTGTGCCCAAGAACATTAAGATAACCTGCCTAAATGACTACCGACCCGTAGCACTCACGTCTGTAGCCATGAAGTGCTTTAAAAGGCTGGTAATGGCTTACATCAACACCATTATCCCAGAAACCCTAGACCCACTCCAATTTGCATACCGCCCCAACAGATCCACAGATGATGCAATCTCTATTGCACTCCACACTGCCCTTTCCCACCTGGACAAAGGGAACACCTATGTTAGAATGTTATTCATTGACTACAGCTCAGCGTTCAACACCATAGTGCCCTCAAAGCTCATCAATAAGCTAAGGACCCTGGGACTAAACACCTCCCTCTGCAACTGGATCCTGGACTTCCTGACGGGCTGCCCCCAGGTGGTAAGGGTAGGTAACAACACATCCGCCACGCTGATCCTCAACACAGGGACCCCTCAGGGGTGTGTGCTCAGTCTCCTCCTGTACTCCTTGTTCACTCATGACTGCATGGCCAGGCACGACTCCAACACCATCATTAAATTTGCCGATGACACAACAGTTGTAGGCCTGATCACCTACAACGATGAGAGCCTATAGGGAGGAGGTCAGAGGTCACAACAATCTCTCTCTCAACGTGATCAAGACAAAGGAGATGATTGTGGACTACAGGAAAAAGAGGACCGAGCACGCCCCCATTCTCATCGACGGGGCTGGAACAGGTCGAGAGTTTCAAGTTCCTTGGTGTCCACATCACCAACAAACTAACATGGTCCAAGCACACCAAGACAGTCGTGAAGAGGGCACAACAAAACCTATTCCCCCTCAGGAGACTGAAAAGATTTGGCATGGGTCCTCAGAGCCTCAAAGGTTTCTACAGCTGCACCATCGAGAGCATCCTGACTAGTTGCATCACTGCCTGGTACAGCAACTGCTCGGCCTCCGACCACAAGGCACTACAGAGGGTAGTGCGAACGGCCCAGTACATCACTGGGGCCAAGCTTCCTGCCATCCAGGACCTCTATACCAGACGGTGTCAGAGGAAGGCCCTAAAAATTGTCAAAGACTCCAGCCACCCTAGTCATAGACTGTTCTCTCTGATACTGCACGGCAAGCAGTAACGGAGCGCCAAGTCTAGGTCCAAGAGGCTTCTAAACAGCTTCTACCCCCAAGCCATAAGACTCCTGAACATCTAATCAAGTGGCAACCCAGACTATTTGCATTGCCCCCTCCCCCATCCCCCTCTTTACACCGCTGCTACTCTCTGTTGTTGTCATCTATGCATAGTCACTTCAATAACTCTACCTACATGTACATACTACCTCAACTAACTGGTGTCCCCGCACATTGACTCTGTACCGCTACCCCCCTGTATATAGTCTCGCTATTGTTGTTTTACTGCTGCTATTTAATTACTTGTTACTTTTATCTCTTATTCTTCTCCGTATTTTTTAAAACTGTATTGTTGGTTGTAGGCTCGTAAGTAAGCATTTCACTGTAAGGTCTACACCTGTTGTATTCAGCGCATGTGACTAATACAATTTGATTTGACATCAGTTGTAATATGGCTTTTTCCCCTAGCTTGACATTTTCAGTGATTTTATCCACGTGTTCCAGCTGTCAAATCCACAAACATCGCACGGCATTATACCTAAAGCGTTGCCATTGGCTGCACGGAGACGCATTAAGAGAAATCCCATGRAGCCTTGTTTACAAGTTTGAACACTGGAATGTGAGATGTAATCTACACCTCGAATATTATGTTTTAGTTTTTAGTTTTTGAGAATCACTGCCAAAGCATCAGCTATGCGGGTTATTGCTTGATCTGATTGAATCTAGGCCTAAACCTGATCTGAGAGACAGAGCAGAGCCCAGCATGTCTCTCTCTCTCTCTCTCTCTCCTAGATATCTGGCTGCTGCAGAGGAAGAAATAAATCCACCTGTCTCTCACCCGACACACACAGAAGAGAAGAAAGAGAGAAGAAGAGAGAACATCCTCTCCTTT
>NC_036853.1:17527770-17563668 GCF_002910315.2 Salvelinus sp. IW2-2015
GACGAGAGGAGGGGAGAGAGAGAGGAGAGAGAGAGAGAAGGGAGGAGAGAGCGAGAGAGAGAGAGAGAGGAAGAGAGAGAGCAAGGGCGGCAGGCAGGCAGGCAGGCAGGCAGGCGGAGGCAGGCAAGCCAGGCAGGCAGCGCAGGCAGGCAGGCAGCGGCAGGCAGGGAGGCAGGCAGGCAGCAGACAGACAGACACGACAGACAGACAGACCAGACGACGACAAGGAGCAGACAGACAGACTCAGACAGACGGGACAGACAGACAGAGCCAAACCAAGCTTGTCTTAATACATAAACACACAGCCCAATGCAAATGTAGTCTACATCTGAGCAGATGGCCATGTGTATTCCTACTTAGTGGCTCCACTCAGGAAAATGTTTGACAACCCTGGGCTTTCAGGGTTGTCAAGAGATGTGTCCAACAACACCATTCGCAAGGGTGTGATTCAACCCACTATAAGCCACTTTAAACACGCCTGACAAGAAACCTGCGCTGTCTGTAAATTAAAGAAGATATTTAATATTTTAATCAAGCGGCTCCTTCAAGAAGTTAATAATGTGGAGGTGAAGCCTTGTTAATGAGATCCTGTGCTACCATCCACAGCTGGGCTGGCTCCCACAGTGAGACGTGCTGGCGTCTGGGCTATCATCTGATGAATGAAATATTATTTCAGACTCGGCTCAGCCACATCATTACTCTWCGGTGGAGTGAGTGTGTGTGATCCTCTGTGTCTCCTCAGGTCATAGACTCTGAACCACAACAGAGTTGTCTATGCTTGACACACAATGAGCTTGAGAGGTCATGATGAGACAGCATAATGACAGGGACTGACTGACTACTGAAGTCAAACACTGGCTGATGATGGTAATCACTCTCTCTGAACCGGTATTTGCCAGTTTGAAGAGAGAGAGAAATTAAGAGTAAAATAACGAGAAGGCATTATTCTGGATCTGGAGTAATGAAATGGTTGGGGGGGGGGGTAGTGTGGAATTAACCACTGACTTGTGATGACACCACAGCTGAATCTTTCATCAAATCTGCTATGGGTCAATGTATGGTCACACAAAGACTTTGGTCATTGCTGTTACAAGCAAAAAGCAGTAGCATAGCCTATGGTGTTCTTAGACGGCAACACATAATTCTACAGCAGTCATGTTAGAGCCATCAGGGCAAAACTGATCAACATAGGGTTCGGGGAAAATAAAGAATATATATTAAACAATATATTTAAAATAATAATAGACAAGTAAAACACGCAATAATAAAAGTTATAATAAATACACAATAAGTAATGATATCTTGGCTACATGTGGTACAAGTACCGAGTCGATGTGCAGGGGTACGAGGTAATTAAGGTAGATATGTATATGTACACCAACTAGAAATAAGTGACAGATAATAAACAGTAGCAGCACCATATGGGATGAGTCAAAAAAGTTTGTGCAAAAAGGGTCAATGCAGATAGTCCGGGTAGGTATTTGGTTAACTATTTAACAAACTATTTAGGAGTCTTTTGGCATGGCGGTAGAAGCTGTTCAGGGTCCTGTTGGTTCCAGACGTGGTGCAGTGGTACTGCTTGCCATGCGGTAGCAGAGAGACCAGTCTATGACTTGGGTGGCTGGAGTCTTTGACAATTTTTAGGGCCTTCCTCTGACACCGCCTGGTATGGAGATCCTGGATGGCAGGGAGCTCGGCCCCAGTGATGTACTGGGCCGTACGCACTARCCTCTGTATCCTTGTGGATGCCAAGCAGTTGCCATACAGTGGAGGCTCCTCAGAGGAGGAAGGGGAGGACCATCCTCCTCAGTGAATTTAATACAAATACAAATTGTAAGACATTGAAAAAGTTATCCTTTTTAGATAAAACTATACTAAATATATGCACGTCACCAAATAATTTATTAAAACACACTGTTTTGCAATGAAGGTCTACAGTAGCCTCAACAGTACTCTGTAGGGTAACACCATGGTGTAGCCGGAGGACAGCTAGCTTCCGTCCTCCTCTTGGTACATTGACTTCAATACAAACCCTAGGAGGCTCTTGGTTCTCACCCCCTTCCATAGACTTACATAGTAATTATGACAATTTCCAGAGGAGGTCCTCAAACCTTGCAGAGCTCTTGCAGCATGAACTGACATGTTGTCCACCCAATCAAAGGATCAGAGAATGAATATAGTACTGAAAGCATAAGTTTTCTAAAAATTAACAAGCAGGAGAGAGATTTTGTTCTTTTTTAAACTTTCAGTTTAACTTACTTAGCCAGCAAATGCAGCAGGCTAGTTTAGTTACTCTAACACCCAGTTCAAACAGAGGGATGCTATGTTCGCTAGCTGGCTATGACTATCCAACACAACACTGGAACTCCTCCAAGTCAAGGTAAGCTTTTGGTTTTAGGAATTTATTGCCACCGGGGCCCGCCTGTTGACTAGGACGTTACTTTAGCTAATATGGGGGAAACGATGTAGGCTGTGTGTAGCGTTATGACATGGTTTGGCTTGGAAAGTTTTTTTTTACTTGGTCACATACAGCTGATGTGTTGTGCATTGAAGTCCACAAACAAAGGGAAAAGGTGAGAGGAGGAGAGTGCATAGAGTCGAGAAGAAATACAACGTGGCTGCTGTGAAATTGAACTGTGTTTATGCCTGATCAGGGGTGTATTCATTCTGCCAATTCTGTTGAAAAACGTTTTTAAACGGAAGCAAACGAAGCGGGGATAAAAATACCAGAATTTGTACAATAGAAACTCTCGTTTGCAACTATTGGAATAATGATTACACCCTAGATGAGCTAGATGCAGGCAAGGTGGTGTTGAATGTGTCACTGTCTGTCCATGTGTCACTGTCTGTCATCTCAAATTTTTCTCTCGACCTGTGTGCACCTACGTTGTAAACTTGAACTCATAGGCTAGGTTGTAACAACCTCATGATGGGTATAGGGAAAATGTGAGTACCATGTAGTAGCCTAAACCTATCACTGTTACATTGAACTGGGTGAATGGAATATAAATGACAGTCATCCAACATGCTAGAAATAAGGCCATGCTCATAAAAAGGAAAATCTGCCTCCCTCATCATAAACAGCACTGACCTCCACTGTTGCCTTACCAAGCGTTGATGCAGCCAGTCAAGATGCTCTCAATGGTACAGCTGTAGAACGTTTTGAGAACCTTTGAGTTGACCTCTAACCATTTCTGAGTAGGCACTTCAAAAGGCCATCCTGCAGAACCTAATTTAAGCCCTCGCCCGATTGGTCTTTCCTCCCCAGCAGGGGCTGGCTCAGGGAGATGATGTAATTACTCCTCTAGCCCTGTTACCAGGGCAGCAGGGGGTGGTTGTTTGTAGGAGGTATTCCTAGAGTCACATCACTATGACATGTGTTGGCTATGGGGGAAGTACACTTCAATATGAGATGTGTTGGCTATGGGGGAAGTACACTTCACTCCCCAGGAAACATGGCAAGAAGAATATTATGTCCCATCACATGCACTCACACACAGACAAACTGACTGACACACACACACACACACACACACACACACACACACACACACACAGAGACAAACGATGGAACAGGGAAACCCACATCTGACGCCTCTGGAATGGGGTATTCCCAATGCCATCCAATGTTCCCTCGTCCCTCTCTACATCCCCCACAGAGAAGTCAGAGCATGTCTCTCTCTACCCTGACTCATGAAAAATACATTGTGGAAGATAGACATTTTCAAACCCTGCTCCTTTTTTGCCTTTATCCAGGACACTTGCATGAATTAATGATGACTGAATAAATCACAGTGTGGGGGCCAAGCTGCATTTCAATAAGCTACTGTCTCTTCTTGTTCCTCCCTCTTGCTAACTCACACTGTCTCAGATGACCTGTGGTGGAATACAGTGGTGGAATAAAGTGGTGGTCTGGTTGAATACAGTGATAGAATACAGTGGTGGAATACAGTGTGTACAGTATGGCCCTACATCCAAGCATCTATKTTTCTGCACCAATCACAAGGTCCATATACAAGTCTGCCTACAAGTGGGCTGAATCCTGGCGATATTCATTCATTCACACCTACACGTAGCAGTAAGGAGGAAGTGCTAGTGTCGGGGCATGTGGTGCTGCTGAAGTCGTCTGGAGATGACATGCTGTATCAGAAGAGATCAGAAAATATCTGATAATGGCATGCAAGGGTTTGTGTAGTTGTGCGTGTTGTTATAATGTGTGACACACACAATGAATGAGAAGAAAGCACGGTAGGCTACGAGCCCGTGTTCTATCTGAGCATTTTAATGGCACAGAGACACAATGATAACTGGTGTGGCCACCCATAGCATTACTAGTCAGACAGTCTAACGTTGGCCGTAGAAGCTGAAGGGGCACTGAGTTAGAGAGAAAACCTAAGGGGATGATGAGGTTGTGTTGCGCAACGGCTGGTACTAAAATAGTCATTAATACTTACTCCTAATGTTTACTGCCACTCTCTTCCCCACAATCACCCTCACTTCACACCCACATACAGGCAATGTCATACAGGCAATGACACACACACTGGGTGGACTGGTCTGGCCTCTAACCCCCAGGCCAAAAGCAGCCGATGTTAATAAATGGTGGCTTGAGAAACTCCCCAGCTCCACAACACAACATCCTTATCGGAATCTATCTAGTCATTTATTAACCAATCCGTATGCCTCTAAATGTGCTCTGTGAGTATGGAACAACAGCGTCGTTCAACTATTGAAGTTAAGCGAAACGGAAGCGCAGAGGTCAGTTGGTTTCATGAGGTGGTGTTATACAGGTAAGTTAGGTACATATCTGGGAGAAAGTTCATAAAAGCAAGTATCTGTCAGAGAAATGGAGTCATACAGGTTCATACAGGTTCATGACAACTAGCAAGTGTGTCAGTGCAGTGAGATGGGGCTGTCACCTGTTTAAGGTGGCTAGGCAGGCTCGGAGCAATGGCTCTCCTTTGTCCTTGAGCTCAGCCACCCAGCAAGAGAGCTGCGGGACCTGAGTCCCATTTCAGATGGACAGACATACTTATTGACACTACAGACTCAAAGTCACACTCCTCTGAGTGCCTTATTCCCTTTCTGTAGTCCTTCTGTCTGAGGGAACACGATGTACTGTATATGTGGTCAACTATAAGTTTATTCTTGACTTAAGTGTATGCAATTGAGCCGATGTTCTACAGCAGGGCTATTCAACTTTTACCCCACGAGGTCCAGAGCATGCTAGTTTTATGTTCTACATGATAATTAATTGCACACACCTGGTGTCCCAGGTCTAAATCAGTCCCTGATTAGAGGGGAACAATGAAAATAATGAAGTGGCTTAGATTCCGGATTTTCTGGAACCCGACTTTTTTGTGGATGTGCGATCTGTGGATGTGCGATTTTCTTTTACGTTGCTGCTTRTCAGAACTCCCACTGCCACGTCCCCCTCATTGACATGAAGGGGTAAAGACTTGATGTTGTACACCCGCCCGCCCGACTAGCATCACTACTCTGTACGGTTCAGACTTAGAATATGTGGACAACTATAAATTCCTAGGTGTCTGGRTAGACTGTAAACTTTCCTTCCAGACTCATATTAAGCATCTCCAATCCAAAATTAAATCTAGAATCGGCTTCCTATTTCGCAACAAAGCCACCTTCACTCATGCTGCCAAACATACCCTCGTAAAATTGACTATACTACCAATCCTTGACTTCGGCAAAGTAATTTACAAAATAGCCTCCAACACTCTACTCAGCAKATTGGATGCAGTCTATCACAGTGTCAAACCCACTGGCTCCAGGTTGTCTATAAGTCTTTGCTAGGTAAAGCTCCGCCTTATCTCAGCTCACTGGTCACCATWGCAACACCCACCCGTAGCACGTTCTCCAYCAGGTATATTTCACTGGTCATCACCAAAGCCAACACCTCCTTTGGCCGCCTTTCCTTTAAGCATCAGCTGTCAGAGTAGCTTACCGATCGCTGCAGCTGTACACAGCCCATCTGTAAATAGCCCATCCAACAAACTACCTAACTCATCCCATATTTGTTTGGTTTTCTGCTCTTTTGCACACAAGTATTTCTACTTGCACCTCCTCATCTGCACATCTATCACGCCAGTGTTAATTGCTAAATTGTGATTACTTCGCCTCTATGGCCTATTTATTGCCTTACCTCCTTACTTCATTTGCACACACTGTATACAGATTTGTCTATTGTGTTATTGACTGTACGTTTGTTTATCCCATGTGTAACTATGTGGTGTTTTTGTCGCACTGCTTTGCTTTATCTTGGCCAGGTAGCAGTTGTAAATGAGAACTTGTTCTCAACTGGCCTACGTGGTTAAATAAAGGTGAAATAAAAATAAATAAATAAATAAAGATATGGTCGACATGTTCGAACTATGCATTCCATGCCTCAACCGCGATTTCATGTTATTTTTTCATGACATAGTCTACATGTTGGTACAAACTTTGTTGTCTGTTGTAACAGTATATTTAGGCAAGCATATCAAACACAAGCAAGACATATACAGGCAGCTAAATTAGGCATTATTTTCTCATCATTGCAAACATTGGCTAGTTATTTTTCAGCAACTCTCGCTACGATATGGCAGCATAACAATAAAGATTATCATCACAAATAGTAGGCAGTCTAAAGCAGTAGTTGACAAACAACGTAAGGAATAATGGCGCACCAGGCGATGCAAAATTAACTCACCCAATGTCAGACTCCGGATATACAGTACCAGTCAAAAGTTTGGACACACCTAGTCATTCAAGGGTTTTTCTTTATTTTTACTATTTTCTACGTTGTAGTATAATAGTGAAGACATCAAACCTATGAAGTAACACATATGGAATCAATCAGCCTGACTAACCGGTGTCTGTATGTAGCCTCGCTACTTTTATAACCTCGCTACTGTATATAGCCTCGCTACTGTTTTTCACTGTCTTTTTACTGTTGTTTCTATTTCTTTACTTACCTATTGTTCACCTTTTTTGCACTATTGGTTAGAGCCTGTAAGTAAGCATTTCACTGTAAGGTCTACACCTGTTGTATTCGGCACACGTGACAAATAAACTTTCATTTGATTTGATGTAGTAACCAAAAAAAGTGTTAAACTAATCAAAACATATTTTATATTTGAGATTCTTCAAAGTAGCCACCCTTTGCCTTGATGACAGCTTTGCACACTCTTGGCATTCTCTCCACCAGCTTCACCTGGAATATCTTTCCAACAGTCTTGAAGGAGTTCCCACATATGCTGAGCACTTGTTGGCTTCTTTTCCTTCACTCTGTGGTCCAACTCATCCCAAACCATCTCAATTGGGTTGAGGTCGGGTGATTGTGGAGGCCAGGTCATTTGTTGCAGCARTCCATKACTCTCCTTCTTGGTCAAATAGCCCTTACACCGCCTTGAGGTGTGTTGGGTCATTGTCCTGTTGAAAAACAAATGAAAGTCCCACTCAGCGAAAACCAGATGGGATGGCGTATCGCTGCAGAATGCTGTGGTAGCCATGCTGGTTAAGTGTGCCTTGAATTCTAAATAAATCACAGATAAGTGTCACCAGCAAAGCAGCCCCACACCATCACACCTCCTCCTCCATGATTCACGGTGGGAACCACGCAAGCGTAGATCACCCGTTCACCTACTCTGCGTCTCACAAAGACATGGCGGGTTGGAACCAATAATCTTCAATTTGGACTCATCAGATCAAAGGACATCTTTCCACCGGTCTAATGTCCATTACTTGTGTTTCTTGGCCCAAGCAAGTTTCTTCTTCTTATTGGCCAAAGCAAGTTTCTTATTATTATTTCTTCCTTTAGTAGTGGTTTCTTTGCAGCAATTCGACCATGAAGACCTGATTCACGCAATCTCCTCTGAACAGTTGATGTTGACATGTGTCTGTTACTTGAACTCTGTGAAGCATTTATTTMGGCTGCAATTTCTGAGGTTGGTAACTCTAATGAACTTATCCTCTGCAGCAGAGGTAACTCTGGGTCTTCCTTTCCTGTGGCGGTCCTCATGAGAGCCAGTTTCATCATAGCGCTTGATGGTTTTTGTGACTGCACTTGAAGAAACTTTCAAAGTTCTTGAAATGTTTTGCATTGCCTGACCTTCATGTCTCAAAGTGATGATGGACTGTAGTTTCTCTTTGCTTATTTGAGCTGTTCTTGCCATAATATGGACTTGGTCTTTTACCAAATAMAGCTATCTTCTGTATACCAATCCTACCTTGTCACAACATAACTAATTGGCTCAAAATCAAATTCCACAAATTAACTTTTAACAAGGCTCACCTGTTAATAAAAATGCATTCCAGGTGACTACCACATGAAGCTGGTTGAGAGAATCCCAAGAGTGTGCTAAGCTGTCATCAAAGCAACGGGTGGCTACTTTGAAGAATCTCAAATATAAAATATATTTTGATTTGTTTAACACTTTTTTGGTTACTACATGATTCCATATGTGTTATTTAATAGTTTTGAAGACTTCACTATTATTCTAGAATGAAGAAAATAGTAAAAATAAAGAAAAACCCTGGAATGAGTAGGTGTCCAAACTTTTGACTGGTACTGTACATGCTCGGCTGCCTAGAACATTCGGCTGCCCAGAGGTGGAACAGCTAGGTAGTTTATTCGTGCGGTACTTGCATGATCATTGAGTAGTTAAAACACAGATCGTTTTTTGCCCCAATGCAAAACTCAAGTGCGAAACTCTGGCTTGTGGCCACGATATGGCAGCAACTATAAAGATTAGCCTTCATCATCACACAAAACGTTCATTGTTTTTAATCCAATGCAATGTGTAGGGATTGTGTCCTGVATGTGCAATTGCAATATCCGTTACAACAGACAGAGACGGTTGTATAGCCATCGCTGCAGTTTTTTTTTTTATTCCAGCTGTTCAGGAGTATGGGGCAGAGATAGTCTACATCATCATGGTTCAGGAGACGGTGAGCAAAGAGAGAAATGTAAAAGGGGAGAAACCTCTGTATTCATAACCAAGGCCCTGAAAAAAAGCAGTGTAACAGGTTTCTAGGTCCAGAGTTGAATTTTAGGGTTCTATAGTATTGAATCACAGCTCTTTTAAAGTCTCAGACTTGTCCTTTCATGTCAGCAGAATTGGGCCAGACTGATTAGTGACACAAGATACTATTTTTTGACCAACAAAAATGGCACACACCACAACCCTGACTGGTGTACAGTATGACATCTATACAACAATTTCAAAACTGCCCATTTAAAGTAACACAGCCCTCCCATGTTTCACAGCATTGAAATGTCAAGTATGGACTGCTACTCATCTAACTAATGCTGTGAGTACTGTTGACAGTGTGAGAAACACATGATATCATTCCGTTTATTTACAAGGGTCTAGCTGGCTCCAACTTCTAAGTTACAGATCCGGTGTGTGGCACAATCAAACAAGGTTTCCAGACAATGTTTGCTCTGTTTGGGAACACAGAGTAGTTCAACTGAAAATTCTGTGAAAAATGTCCTGTTGTCAACAGTAATTCTTGAAAACTCAACGTATTCATAGAAAACGCAACAAATCAATCAGTTTAAATTGGTACTACGCTGAAATGAGTTGCAGAATGTTCTTAAACAAGATGGCACCTTCCTCCTCCACTTCTCTGAACTTGTTGTTTCTGAGTAGCTGTCTGACCATGCCCAACCAGCCCAGTCAGRTCTTAGTCACTGTGGGTACTGCGTAGCTGGTCCATTGACAAATCATCAACTCAGCCAGGTTAGACACGGAGAGGGCCGAGGGCTCCGATCAATATACCTGGTTGACTCAGTTTACTGAGAAGATGGAGCGGGCATTTTGTTTTCCTGGCCCCGCGATGATAAACAGCAGGCTCAGTCGGTCGGAGACCACGATGCTAGTAAAGAGTCTGACGTATCATACCCCTTCCTTCAGGCTTGACTGGATAGTGGCAAGCAGCCCTGTTTCCTTGTGTACAACTGAAATGATCATAATACTGTGATTGCAGTCCACTCCACTGCATGCGCTCAGCTGACCCTCAATGTAAAGGTTCATTAGCAGAACCATTCTCAGCTCCCTGCAGTGGCACGGGGCTGGTGTTGTGTACTCTGGGTACACTGAACTGGTCTGAGGCCTACAGACGGCACCACATAATTAAAAGGGCAAGGAGAATTACATGTGGTGTTAAAACGAGTTCAGAGTGTAATCAGATTATAGATTATATCATGATTCCTAGATTACAGACCTGTAATCTAGCTCTCTGATCTCGTGTTTCAGAGAGCCTACAGTCATTCCCATTTCAAACACCCAAATCCCTCTGGGACAATTAGTGTTTCAATTATTATGAAAAATATTGACGTCATAATATGGGGTAGGGGTATCATCGATATAATCCTCTGGCTCTAGTTTTATTTTATCTTGAGTATTGTCCAGTCATATGGTCAAGTGATGCAAAGAAAGACTGAGTTAAGCTGCAGATGGCCAAGAACAGAGCGGTACGCACGCATGCACGCACACACAGACACACACACACTACATGTTCATGTATGTAAATTGTAAAGTCTTTTGTCTGTAATATATTTTTWGTTATGTGTCGGAASCCAGTAAGACTAGCTGTCGCCATTGACGTCAGCTAATGGGGATCCTGATAAATCAAAATATCCTCTCTCATTCTACACATCTGTTGCACACATAGAATTGCATGCTGGATAGCACAAATAAAACACATGACCAGACAGTCACTATTTGTCATAGCTGGCAATGTTATCTCTGTCACTGGGATGGGATGGGTTGTTTTACGGTCACAGAGACCTTGCTAGAGGCTACGGGGTAACATGTCACCATGTCCCAAAACAAACGGTTTTCCTGAAAACACTAGGGGAGAGCTAGCTTAATGCCCTCTGTTGTGTTTCTAGGAAAGAGAGTAGAGCATTTGTTGATTTCAAAAGAATAGATTATTCACGTTCAATTAATCTTGGGCTATTAGTCTGGGGTGACCCAGGAGCTGAGAGTGAATTGGTTTTTAATGAACTCTGATGGCTTTACCTTTCTCTGTCTTTGTTCTCAGCGAACAGGATAACCTTGACCTCCATGTTATAATAACCTTTTCTGGAGATGAGGTAATGGAAGTTGATTGATTTGACTTAACAGTGGAAATATGAACTTCAAACTCAATCTTTCAAAGGTCTGGGTTCTCTCAGGCTATAATAACGTTTGTTCTCCTGCATCTCAAGTAGTCCCAAAATAGGGGCAAGTGGGCTGTACTGACTCTCATGAAATGAAATGGAATTTGCGTAGATTTGGTGGAGGAAGAATTTTTGGAGCCAGGATCAGAACAGAGTAGAATAGGTTTGTCTTAATTTGAGGGTTGYAAAAACCCTGCTCTGTTATTTCCCACTGGTTCTGATGAGTCATAAGAACCTCAAGACAAGGAAACATTACAGGGCATGATTTCTATAACCTTTCTCTTACTGTTTCAACTCATTCCTAACTCCCTCTCCCCTAGCTCCTCACACTAGTTCCCTGTCTTCTTCAGTCATTTCCTGAAGATAACAAGCAGAGMAAGTTATATTTTGCTGAATTAAGTCTCTGTCACTTTGGCTCTGCTGGTTCAGTGTGGCTGTCACACCTGGCCCCTGGCAGGGGCTCTCCCAGCATGACTGTACTGTCACACAAAGCAGGCCTGACAGCCAAACAGTCAGCTGCTGTCACTGAGCTGAATGTATGGCCACCTCCTATGYTCGTGACAGAACAACATTAAAGTTTCACACGGCACGCACTTCAGAAAACAGCTGGTGGTATACACAACATAGTATAGGATAGGCAACAGGATAGTACAGTTTAGACTCCTCCACTTCCCACCAGGGCTAGCTGCCTCTGTTGCATGTCTTTTCATATGTATGAGTGTGTGCCAGACCATCCAACTACCACAGGGATAATATCTGCATTGAGGAGTGGAGGCCCGTATGGAAAGTGAGACGCTTAGTTCACTGAGACATTCCTCATGTTGTTTTCTCTCTCTCTTTCTATCGCACTCTTTCTCTTACTAGCTCTCTCTCTCTCCCTTTCCTTCCTCTCTCTGTCTCTCTCTCTTTCTCCACCTCTCTCTCTCCCTCTATCTCTCTTGCTCTCCATCTCCCTCCCTCTTCCTCATTCTCTCTGTTGCTCTCTCTCTCTCTTTCTCTTACCAGTCTTTCTCTTACTAGCTTCTCTCTCTTTCTTTCTCTTACTAGCGCTCTCTCTCTCTTACTAGCGCTCTCTCTCTCTCCTCTCTCGCTCTCCATCTCCCTCCCTCTTCCTCATTCTCTCTGTTGCTCTCCTCTCTTTTCTCTACTAGTCTTTCTCTTACTAGCTCTTTCTCTTACTAGTCTCTCTCTCTCTCTTCTCTCTCTCTCTCTCTCTCTCTCTCTCTCTCTCTCCTCCTCTCTCTTCTCTCTCTCTCTCTCCTCTCTCTCTCTCTCTCTCTCTCTCTCTCTCTCTCGCCCCCCCTCTCTCTCTCTCTCTCTCTCTCTCTCTCTCTCTTCTCTCTCTCTCTCTCTCTCTTCTCTCTCTCTCTCTCTCTCTCTCTCTCCTCTCTCTCTCTCTCTCTCTCTCTCTCTCTCTCTCTCTCTCTCTTTCTCTCTCTCAATTTCAATTAGATTTATTGGCATGATGTAACAATGTACATATTGCCAAAGCTTAACTTGGAGATTTACAATATTAACATAATTAATAATAGTAATCAATATTGTCAACAGGATAACAGTAACAACAATAATCAAGGGTCAAAATAACCATACATTTAACAATAACAATAAGCATAGAGGACATGTGCTGATTGGTTGGTCTGTCAGACACTGTCCCTCATCTCTCTCTCTCTCTCTCCCAAATAATTGGGGAGTGCAAGTGCCGAGAAGACATCCACTCAGCTGTTGAACTGCAAGAGGCTTTACAGAAATTGTGGAAAAGAGGAATCAAATAGGTAAGAACAGCTGGAAAACTATTTTAGAAAGGATAGACCTAAGGCTTACCTATAGGTCAATGTCTGAAATAGAAAAACATGTTGTTGAACAAGAGGGTAGGACCGAGAAATTAACCCTTTTTCCACCCTCCCATCAGTTTAGTATGACAGAGAAAGTGTAGATGAGGACAGGTTACACTGTTTTGTATATAACTGATGGATATGCACTTGCTCAATCCTACAGTATCTCTCCTTTTAAAACTCTGTATTGGCCATGCATGAGATACTGCATGAAGGCGAGTTATCATAGATGGCGGCGATATTTTACATGCCATCTACAGCGTTTACTGACACACAACCTGTGTGCCTCAGTTGGTAGAGCACGGCACTCACAACGCCAAGAATCGTGGGTTTGAMTCTTGCTGGGGCCACCCATACGAATAATTTATGCACGCATTACTGTAAGTTGCTCTCCAGCCTACTCAGATATTCCCTTGGATGTCTACAGTGTCCAAGAGAAGAAGCATGCCCCTACATTGTTCTGCAATCATAAAATCCCTTTACACTGGACTTGGCTACACTTACACAGGGAAATGTAGCTTGCTCACATCCGTTCTTGGAGCATGGCAMTGTTGACAAAATAAAAGTGACATTGACACTTAGTCAAAGCATTATATTTAATTTCCCTTGAAGTCGTCAGCCACTCAGCCTTGTTTAAATACTCCAAACCAGAAGGTGGCAGTAGCATTGTTTGACAATGCATGTTTATGTGTGGATTCCAATGTAAGCTATTAATGTTGCTATTTTGCAGAAAGCCCTTGTTGATACTAGCCAGATGGCCACAGCTAGATAACTATGCTAACGTTTATGTAGCTAGCTAAACATTTGGCTATGGGCTGGCACTGGCCGTATGGCTTTATGGAGAGTGAATGAATTTGTTTTAGCAAGATGATGAAGAAACAAATTCATTCACTCTCCATAAWGCCATACGGCCAGTGCCAGCCCATAGCCAAATGTTTAGCTAGCTAGATAAACGTTAGCATATTCACTAGCTAGCAAAACATAGCTAGCTAGCTAAGGAAACTGCACTAACTCGGCAGCTAACACAGACACCTCTTTCATGGAAATAGATCCATTGTGATTTTATTATGTCAATACTAACTACAGTGGTTAGCTAGCTTGSAGGAAGTATTTAGTGTTGTGTGCATTGCGTCTGTGCACTTAGTCAGCTACCATCGAACAGCCTACATTGCATATGAAGTGTGAGTGGCTCATGACATTTAACTGTGGATGTACAGAGAGTGCCCTCTTTTTTCCTTTTTGTTGTCACTCCTGTTGCCTCCCCCACGTGGAGTTTGTGCTCTCTGATTGGCTCAAAGTCAAGTTCTCTGTGTGTTTCATGCTTTAGATGCACCTCTCTTTGCCACAGAGACAAAATGTTTCTGTTTTAATGTAACTGCCCAGTGTTTACAGATTTCTATGAAATATGATTCCTTTTAATACAAAGTGTCTCTATGGGGCAGACAGAACATTTTACAGTTTTAGAATTTGTTTCCTGCAATTCTACAGTACACATTTTGCCATGGTTTATGTCATGGCTATCTGAGTGACTCAAACATTATATCAAAATCAATGGGGACCACATGCCATGACATTTTGGGAATTTTTGATTCTCCCTCACTGTCTGGTTTTTATTTGGATGGTTGTTAGTTCTCAAAGATGATCTTATTAAAAATTATACAGCTCCATTATCTTTTCTACATACTTTATATATGATTGTAGTCATTTAAGTTGACACTGAAAACATTATAGCATCCAGAACATCTTATTTTTATGGCAGCCATGATTTAGAAGCTGCGGCCCGCCTTTGCTAAATTTATTTAGGGGAAACACTGATACATACTGTATATACTTCCAGAAGATATGCCTATTTTATGAAGATTACGCAAAGTCACACATCTTCTATGAGCAGATGCTATTTGGCTTGCGCTGATTGGGTTGTTTGTCTGGGTTATCTCGTTTTGCCACTTATCTGACTGTGTCCCTGTTGCACAGGCAATAACTGCTGCACAAGACTTTATGGGCAGAATCCCATCTGCAGAGAGCCTATTCCGTTCTTATCCACAGTGGCTATCTTCGTTTCCTATCATGTCTCCCTGTGATCCGGTGTTAAGCATAGTGGTGACATATGACTGTCTCTCAGGAATATCTTTACCCAGATACTGTCTGGGTAAAGAGTCGTGCAGGACACTTTGAATTTATTTTGCCATTGGATTTGTTGCGCTGCCAGACTCAGAAGAAGATGAAAATATGTGGTTTTCGGGCAATGGCCTTATGGGATAGCTAGCAACTTGTAAACAATTACCCATTCCTTTATGAGTACTAATTTAGTAGCAATGTTCAATCATTTTCTACAAAAAAAACTAATATTGTGATGGTAATGACTTATGTTTAGGATGATAATTATTAGTTGGCTTAAGTCGCTAGCTAGCTACAGTATCTTCAACCTAGCCACACTCTTAAGAATGCTGGGTTGTTCAGATGASCCAACTGCTGGGTTGCAGGCATTGGGTCACTTCGTTGGGTTGTTTTCTTTAAAAAGAGTCCGGTTGGGTTGTTGCTGCTGAGTTATTGATGGAAAAATCTTCCTAAAAACTATATTTTGGTATTTTCTTCATTAGTCCGCTGTTGATACAGTCCCAACATGTTTTACATGCCAGCAGTCAAGTTAAGATATTGGACTTTGAAGAAGCAAAGTGTCACTTGCCACATCATCACGATGATGCATTTTTAAATCAAATGATGCATTTTGGGTCATTGTCACGATCGTCGTATGGAATGGACCAAGGTGCAGCGTGGTGAGCGTACATTCTTTCTTTATTTTGCAAATGTCGCCAACAAAACAATAATACAACAAAAACGACCGTGAAGCTCCGTAAGGCTATACATGCACAAACGAAGACAACTACCCACAACTACCAAAAGGAAAAAAGGCTGCCTAAGTATGATTCCCAATCAGAGACAACGATAGACAGCTGTCCCTGATTGAGAACCATACCCGGCCAAAACATAGAAACAAACAACATAGAATGCCCACCCCAAATCACACCCTGACCTAACCAAATCGAGAAATAAAACGGCTCTCTAAGGTCAGGGCGTGACAGTCATTGTGATGATGTGGCAAGTGAAACCCAAAAGGTTATACTCCTTTACTTCTAAGAGTGTAGGCTAGCCTATAGATGTGACTAGATGACCAGGTGATTTGCCTGAAAATCCATAGGACTACACTAGCCCCTTTCCTTTTTATGCTATAGCTTTTTTAGTTTCCAAGCAGCTCCCAAATGTAGGTCTTTCAACTTGGCCCATTTTCTGTGAGCAAGCCAGTGTGTAAATGGAGGGTTTCTATATTGAGGCTGTGGTGGCAAATTTCTGCATTACCAAATGAGGAGAGTTACAAACATCACACACCAGTCAGAGTTATACTTAAACTACATCTTTAATAATAATAAGAGCTTTGCATTAGCAATGACTTTCAATGATGCGCCATTTCTAATGAACCATTGAAAGTGACAACACAAAAGTACAAAGATCTTTTATAGCCAAGATACACCCCTCTCAACCTACATGACAAACCACAGATCTTAGGAACAGTTCACAAAGAAAGACTTTTACTTGAGAAAGGAGTATCCCATAGCCAGATAGAATTCGCTATAAATTATCGTTCAGTAAAACGAGGATCTAATCTCGTTCCTGGTACTTCATAGCACAAAAACACCAACTCATCCAAAGGCATAAATCAATTGTCAACTCTAGATACWCCCATCTCAAGTAAACCCCCTCTTGACCCCACTCCTGGACAAGCTCACTGAGGGGAGTGAGCCTCTAGGTCATACACTATCCCAGGATAAGTGCAACATCAGAGAGGACATACAATGGTTCCATACACATCCCCCAATGCCAAAGGAGGGAGTGACTTGCGCACAGACATTGTGGAGACAAGAAATTGGTTCCCCTTTAATCACGCCACCCCTTCACATGGTTTAACAGATACATTCACATATGAAGACAATGTTCCATCCTGTCCTCTTCCCTTTCTGATATTCTGCATAGCACCAGGGATATGTGAAAGACAAGCCTGACCTCTCCCCTCTCTGGGCCCCAAGTGACTGAGCCCCAGCTGAGGGAAGAATTGCAACTGCCAACACTAGAGTCCAAAGAAATACATTCTAATAGACATGTATATCACATAAACATATTATGCAATACAACCATTATAACATAATCTTGCAATTTTTCACGACAAGGCACACCGTATTTCTTTCAGAACATTGGCCAAAAGGACCAGGGAGGTACTGTACAGCCAAGCAATGTCAGCAGAGGTTACTGTAATATATTTATGCCCATCCCAGGACATACAACTCCAGTGTGGTTCCCTCTGCAAACCGGGAACCTGTGCAAGTCGGGACCCTAAGCAATCGACTCCATATTTCCATAATTTATTTGGCTTTGTTTTGGGCACCTTGGACGGTTCCAATGTCGATCATATTGCAAATAGGCATTTTCAAAACCTCTGTGTTTTGTTCACAGAACTGTGATTGGTAGGAATGTGTGGCATCAATCATAATGCAAAATACTCATATTCACTAGAGGTGAATGTGTTGTTGTGATTCCAGCACTGCAGCTGGAAGGAGTGGGGCATTTTGCAGTGTACCAACAAATTAGAGTCTAAGATAAGAATCAGAAATAACAAGAAGGCTACCAAGGGTAGGCTAGGCCTAATACTGCTGTTGTGAACAACACAATACACTGACTCTATCTCTTTAGCCTTGCACAGCGACACACATTAGTTGATTATTACATAAACACACTCTCTAATACACTGACTCTATCTTTTTAGCCTTGCACAGTGACATCACATTAGGTTAGATTATTACATAAAACACTCCAATACACTGACTCTATCTCTTTAGCTTGCACAGCGACATACATTAGGTTAGATTATTACATAAACACACTCCTAATACACTGACTCTATCTCTTTAGCCTTGCACAGTGACATCACATTAGGTTAGATTTTACATAAACACACTCCATATACACTGACTCTATCTCTTTAGCCTTGCACAGCGACATCACATTAGGTTAGATTATTACATAAACACACTCCCCAATACACTGATCTATCTCTTTAGACCTTGCACAGGGACATCACATTAGTTTTAGATTATTAATAACACACTCCCAATACACTGAACTCTATCTTTTAGCCTTGCACAGCGACATCACATTAGGTTAGATTATTACATAAACACACTCCCCAACACTTCCTTTGTGTGAAAATATGACTTAGAGGAGGTGGTGTTTACTACTTTCTGCCCCTGCTCAGTCAAATTCCTGATTGCATTGTCATACGCTCCAACATACATTACTCTGCCTGTTCAACACAGCCTGTGTAATAATAAGTATGTAGCTACCTGTTCTGAACAAAATATTGACTGACTAAACCAGTGGTTCCCATTCCCAACCTTTTTCAGTTACTGTATGACCAACTGAATTTGACTCTGCCCCGAGTACCCCTGGAGTACCCCCTCATGTGCATTTTACCTCATGTGCATTTTACCAGTAAGCCTATGGTCTCATCAGTCTTCTCAAGTACCCCCTGTGGATAGGCCAAGTACCACCGCTGGGAACCAGTGATTTTCACCCAAACAGATACATGGCATATGCATTGTCACACACGGAGATGCAATTCAGAACCACATTGATGGATGAATACAACATCTCTGCTTGACCGAGAGCTATGTAGCACTAGGATAATTACTTATGGTTCTTTGCTACAGTAATTATGTAATTTGTTCTAAGGCGTTGGCAGAGCAAGCTCAGCATCAACAGTCGACCACATAGAAAACACAACGCTCGGTAGAAACAAAACAATGCGTGCGCTGCGGATTGATGCCTAGCAGACGCGCGGCGGATGGACACCCTACCAGTGCCAAAAGGCAAAGTGATGATGGCTTGTGATGCAGCCCATTACGCTACCACTTATGATCAAAATTGTGGACAATTCTGTTTAAGAGTTTGAAGCACTCAACCCCGAAACAGAGCCCAACTAGGAACGTAACCTACACTGGCTAGTCGTCCATTCGGCCAAGCAAATGAATAGAATAAACGGCATCCCATACCTAGTAAGAGCAGTTTCACCTCCCTTGCAGCCTTCTCACCATCCTCGCGGAGATTTTTATCAATCATCTTTGATCTCTCCGCGGCCGCTTTATCTTCCGCACTTAGCGTACAACCCATGTTTCCAAAAGCACGCGCGCACTGACGGCCGGCGCAAGGATTCTTGAAGGATTTCGTCTTGACTGCTGTTTGATACGCCAACAAAAAAGAAACGGTTATTCAAAATCCTTCCTGTCCTGTTCAAGAGACGTGCGCGTGAAAATGTTGTAGACTAGTCTAGTTCTAGTTCAATCCAAATGGCACGCACAAAATGTCGTTATTCTGAGTGATGTAAACAAATGTTCCGTCAATACCTAGCTATATCCTTTTGGTCGCAGAGCAATCTTCTTGGAGATGCTACTTCAAGGAATACCACTGAAAGTTGCAGTCAAATCTAAGGTTGCGTATACGAATTGGTTCTGTAGTATTGACCATTGGTAATCAATTCTGACAGTCGCACCGATATAAGCTAGTCAATCGTATTCCTCGTTCGTTCGTTTCTTTCGACCAAGTGAAGGTAGGTGGAATTCAATCACATGGATGTSTTCCTAGTGAGCGACTGCGCTCCCAGACTCAACCGCGCAGTCAAATGAACATAACCAGTGGAAATCCAGACAAACCGCTGGCGCTCTTCAGCTGCCAACCTGCTGCTTGCCTTCTACGGGGATTTGTTGACACCCTTTCTGTGCTCAGTTGATATAATATATCCACATTGTGTGTCGTAGATTTAACAAATGGTTGATACACCACCGTTGGTAAGTTTTCTGCAGTAACGGGAGGCAATAGCCTAGTGCCAAATGCATCCTATTTGAAACCCTGCTGTAAATTCCGTGATTTGCAAGTCTCTTGTCTTATGGGAAATGTAGGCAATTATGTAGTAGCCTACCTCAACTCCATGGAGTATACATACCTTTTAGTAAATGGTAATCAAATACAACCACCGACTGTTTCCTTGTTTTAATTGGCACATGCGCATTCGTGCTGTTACCATTTTAGGGCAACAGCAYTAAGGAAACAGTCTGTGGTTTTATTTGATTGACGTTTTATTAAAATGTATGGATTTCAGCAAATAAAGAAAGACACTTATCATCAGAGGACAAACATAGGTACACGATAAGGGTTTAAGAATTTACATGTTTGAAGTTTCGACTAATAGCGACTCGAAGGAGTCGTATTCATTTAAAAAAAAACTAGTCTGCGCTCAAAGTTGAGGTAGCCTACTTGGCGAGCAATTATGGGAATATACTGTAAATAGGTTAGGTAGAGGGTGAGCACTGCAATGATCTGCGTGAGCATCATCATTCACTGGGATAATATTCATGGTGGTCTAATTATAGGAATCCATGTTTTTTTCCAGATGATAAATAAGAAATGTGTCCATATATCTAAATGAACATGGGATGGGATGACTATGACACCTCTCCACCAGCAATGGACTGCACTAAACATTTAAATGGATCTGTTGCACTTTACATTAAGTGGCCTAAAATTGTATGGTAGGCTAATTACACGGCAGGTATAATTCTAGTGTAATTACAGTGTAGGTAAATTGGTACATTGATCTGGACACAAGGGGGAGTATTACAACACATAAAACTGATGGCTGTATTTTTCTTAAGTGATTTCTTTGGTATCCAAACTATTCTCATATGATTTCATGTTCAAAAGCCTATTCATGAACAACATATCTTATAACTTAATTAACCACTTTACTGCCAACAACTAAGCAATGTTCTGTTGAAGGGACCCTCACACTGATTTTTGACTGTTTCATGTAGGCCTACAGGGAACAGTTAGTCCTCTTCATAAGTATGTTGTTTTAATACTGATTAAAGAAGATTTATGATTCATATAAATAACTACTGTGTCAAGTGTTTGCTAACACAGCCTGGAATATGTTCCGGGATTCCTCCGATGGCATTGAGGAGTACACCACATCAGTCATTGGCTTCATCAATAAGTGCATCAATGACGTCATCCCCACAGTGACCGTARGTACATACCCCAACCAGAAGCCACGGATTACAGGCAACATCCGCACTGAYCGAAAGGCTAGAGCTGCCGRTTTCAAGGAGCGTGACTCTTACCCGGAAGCTTATAAMWAATCCCGCGATGCCCTCCGCCGAAACATCAAACAGGCAAAGCGGCAATACAGGACTAAGATCTGTTTATTATATTATAATTAAGTCTATGATTTGATATTTGATAGAGCAGTCTGACTGAGCGGTGCTAGGCAGCAGCAGGCTCGTAAGCATTCATTCAAACAGCACTTTCCTGCGTTTGCCAGCAGCTCTTAGCAATGCTTGAAGCACAGCGCTGTTTATGACTTCAAGCCTATAAACTCCCGAGATTAGGCAATACTATAGTGCCTATAAGAACATCCAATAGTCAAAGGTATATGAAATACAAATGGTATAGAGAGAAATAGTCCTATAATTCCTATAATAACTACAACCTAAAACTTCTTACCTAGGAATATTGAAGACTCATGTTAAAAGGAACRACCAGCTTTCATATGTTCTCATGTTCTGAGCAAGGAACTTAAACGTTAGTTTTTTTACATGGCACATATTTTACTTTTACTTTCTTCTCCAYCACTGTGTTTTTGCATTATTTAAACCAAATTAAACGTTTCATTATTTATTTGAGACTAAATTTATTTGATTTATGTATTATATTAAGTTAATATAAAAGTGTTCATTGTTCATTCAGTATTGTTGTAGTTGTCATTATTACAAATATATATATAAAAATCGTCTGATTAATCGGTATCGGCTTTTTTTGGTCCTCCAATAATCAGTATCGGCTTTGAAAAATCATAATCGGTCGACCTCTGTTATCTATGCATAGTCGCTTTAATAACTCTACCTACATGTACATATTACCTCAACTAACCGGTGCCCGCCGCACGATGACTCTGTACCCCCTGTATATAGTCTCGCTATTGTTGTTTTACTGCTGCTCTTCAATTACRTGTTACTTTTATTTCTTATTCTTACTCTTATTTTATTTATATTTTTAACTGCATTGTTGGTTAGGGGCTCGTAAGTAAGCATTTCACTGTAAGGTCTACACCTGTTGTATTCGGCGCATGTGACTAATAAAATTAGATTTGATTTGATAGTGTGAAGGTGGTTAACTGAGCTGAATAGTGCTCGTGACCTCTCGAGGCGCTTCATTTGCACATGCATCTGAGAATAGTGGCAAGACTGAAAATGGATTTGATTTACACTGGAAGATGAAAAGAGAGCATGTTTTTTTCAGTACTTTCTTAAATGAAGCATCCATCCAAGAAGGCACATTCTGATGACCTGGTGTACAAGAGTGTATTATGGAGTCGTTTGTAGCGCCCCCATGTGTTGYGAATTAGGAATATTCATAGTGAGATTTTTCTTGGTAACACATAAATAAAAGTAAAACCAGACCTAACTGGAATCTGACAAGAAAATGTCCCATAGTTGTCCCGTAAACATTAGGGTTGTTAGGCAAGGACAGGGGCATACTGATCCAGGGCACGTTTAAATGTGTTTATCTAAACACAGCTTTACCTTGAGCAGTATGGCAGACGATAGACCATGTACTACTTGACCATAGAGCAGAAACACTTTGACAGAAGCTATAACAAACCTGTGTGTGTGCGCGTGTGCGGTGATAATACAAACAACAAATAAGGACAGAAATGACTCAGGTGTAAAAACTTTTACATTTGTTTTATTGTCAGACTGAAACTGTCCCTGCTATTTACACTATAAAAGCTAGATATGCATCACAAATATAAAGGGTTCACATTTATATACATTATTTATATAAGCCACCTTATAAGCCCAAAGTTCATACATAACTTGTTATTCACGCATAGTGCTGTCATTTCCTCAGAAATAAATTGCAAAGTTAAAACAAGAGCTATAACAACATGTTAACTGGCTTGCATAGTTTGGGTTGGGTACAAGAGAAAGAGCCAAATGTTGAGAATGTTGCCCCAGACGTTCTAACAGTGATAGCAAAGCTCTAAAGTTGAAGCGCAAGGGCTCTCAGAGAGAAACAGTTGGTAGTAGCTAGATATTGTGTACTGTAGGCACATTCCCAGACAGAAGAGGCCTAAGGATTTAGGTAATATACCACAGTCTATGGCAGGGACGGGCTGGACCATAGTGTCTACTGGTTATTGTTGTACTATTCATTCAACTCAGCGACTGATAGAGACCTGAGAACCCAATGACCGTTATGGATCAATGAAGTACCAGGGACAACCAGCAGACACTGTTGAGTTGCCTGTTCTTGATCTATGGCAAGGTGTTGCCTCCTTTATACCACAACCACTGCCTCGGCGAGACCAGGAGAAATATGGGTTTGAGGCAGATACATACAATAACTTTTTAGCCGTTGAATAAAAGAAACAGACTGCTCAACAATATTCTCTTGATTAAAACATTTAAATCAATTATTGTGCACAAAGACAAAGCAACATCAGAAAGAGTGTATAAGAATAATGAAATATAAAATAACAATTGTCTTACATATGTAGGACTTGGCCAAAAATACGTTTGAAATTAGCAAACACCACTAACAAAGTAACCACCACTTTGTGAGTCTAACCTTTACATCGGTTGAATGATTTTTCACAGGTTATGTCCATGCAGCTCTTTCAGCTATAACAGGATTCAATAAGTTATATTATGTTTCTTTCAACAATTATCAATGTTACAACAATGTTATTACAATGTTATTACAATGCTATCCCAGTTTTTTGAGAGAACAGATGTCACAGTGTTGTTTTGAAAACCATTTATCAAATGTTGCGTTATGAAATTGAGAAGCCTAAAGAAGGGGCTTTCGGATCACATTAAAATCTAACAATCTCAGTTCATCGTCAACGCTTTAAAAACTGTACTTGATCACAAGACCTTACGTTTAGAAACCAGATACATTAGGAGATACAGCCATAAAGCCACACGTTTTGGAAATAGAGTCCTGATATCACCATACTATGCCTGGAATATCACAGTAGTTCATTTAGTGTGTTAAATTAATCAATTAATAAATCAGCCAATCACCAGACAGGTGACACTCTTGCTTCCTTCACTAAATCTTCAACCACCAATCACAAAACAAGTGGAAAAGAGATYTACAATAAAGACTAGTTCAACAACATAGACTTACGGCACAACCACATAACCAAAACACTTTTCCTCCATATTTCGTCATGCCAAAAACAGTAAGCCAAACCCCAGTTGTAACTGAAAGGGTACAGTTGAACTGTACTGAATTTAGACAAGGGTTTAAAAATTCATTGTATAAATATAAGTATTAATTGAATATGTGCTATTAGTGTTAAAAAGGCAATTTTAAGTCATTCATCTTAAAATTGATAAAAGCACAATTGATCATAAAAATCTGTCAATACTGTATCTAGGATGTCAGTTGATCATCTAACTAAGATGAATGTAAAAGGCTGTTTATGTTTTTCTTCTTAATCAGCTCATTGCCCTCAAGATCGCCTCCTACACTTTCAAATGTCACCTACACCCTCCAATATGCAATACAATACACTACAGACTGTACATACCATCTAGAAAGTCTATCAAAATACCTGATCATATAGTTAAATACTCTGTTCTGAGTCCATTAGCACACCTTGTGAAATTAAAAAACATGGATATATCTAGTTAAATAAATAGAGATGACTATTTCACGGTATAGGCTATTTGTGTGTTTGGTTGAGTCATTCTTCCATCATCTGAGTGTACTGTAGGTACCAGGGACACAGGAAGAGTTCAATAACATAATGCATCATGGGACATATGCCTGAACTAAGCCCAACAACCACATGCACCCCTTAGCTTTGACAGGGAAAACAACACAGACTCCTGGTAGAAAACATGTGAAAATATACTATCTGTGTATGCCCGCACAAATAGAATATTTGGAAAAGCGTGGTAAACTTTGATGGTTAAGGTGCGTGTTGATGGCACAAAGTGATTGACAGGAATACCAAGAGAACCACAGACGGTATGTTTTACAGCACCTAACCTATAGATGTAACCATTTCTTCTATAAAAATACCATATGACACATAATGTATAGTCACTTCCCTATCATGTAGTCATGTGCTTCCTTTGCCTTCTTTACATATAGATTCCACCATATCTACATATGTACAGTACTACAGTACATGTAGCTGCAGTTCACATGAATACAGGGGTCAGGGAGAAAGAAACAGGTGGATGGAAAGAGATAAGGACGGAATGATGCGAGGGAAGGAGGGAGGGAGTGGAGGAGGAGGGAGTGAAGGAGGGAGGGAGTGGAGAAGGGAGGGAGTGAAGGAGGGAGGGAGTGGAGGAGGGAGGGAGTGAAGGAGGGAGGGAGTGGAGGAGGGAGGGAGTGAAGGAGGGAGGGAGTGGAGGAGGGAGGGAGTGAAGGAGGGGGAACCAGCATGAGTTTCTTTCTTCTGGATTTTCCATTATGGATTGACTTGGATGCACTATCCCACTGATAAATAATAATAATCAGCATGATTTTTTTTAAATACCCTGTTTAGTCCTGATGATTCATGTAAAAGTACTCCTCTGTGATGGCCTACATACAGTGATTATGAAACCTTTTGTTCAAATAAGTTCTCTACTGCTTTACAGTAGTACAGACTGTTTTGTCCGAGTCTTTAATCTCAAGAGGACTGAAATTCTCAGCATGGGTTTGCCCAGAGGGTTGATTATGTCTCCCCCCTCCCTACCCCCAACCTCACTGAAGCCTAGCCTTTGACCCTTGCTCTACCACGGAGGGGATAGTGCATCAATTACATGAAAACAGTTCTAAACACACACCTAGGCATCCCCTTAAAGCCTCTGCCAACCCCCAGATGACCCCTGCATGCGAATAGCAGAGGACGGTCTCTAGTGGCCACCGCCAGAGTTGCTGCTCCCTGTTGTCCAATCAATGATGATGAAGCTCAAACTCATGGTCATGAAGGCGACGCCCAGACCAGCGAAACAGGCAGCCTGGGAAGACAGAGGAAACACCATTATTAGAATATTTATTTTTATATGGTAACCAGAACCATATTCTAACCATAGTCATAAGGACACACAATAACAGTAATGATGAAGAATCTTACACAGATCAAATCGAGATATGAGAATATTACAATTATCATGGAGAGGATATGTGCTCACCAGTATCTTGGGGGTGGAAAACATGGGTTCCTGCTCCTTAGGCACAATGCGAATGTAGAAGACGGCAGGGAAGATAAAGATGAGACAGGGGGCAGATGTGGCACCTGGAGGAGGAACAGGAGGATGGAGGAAGAGGAGGAGAGATGAAGGTCAGGGCTACAGATCATTTTACACAGGACATCCAGTAGAACAAACTGTCCAAAAACAGAATATGGGCCACGGCCAACATTCACAAACACTGTCAGATTTTCCTCTTTTAGTGGATGATGATTGGTGCTGTGGCTTGGTCCGTGACCTTTAACCACCTTGACTTTGACCTCCATAACATGAAACATGTTGTTCATTCAAGGGAAAGAGATTTAAAAAAATATTGACTCAGGTCATGTGTTTATCATTGAGTCAATAAGCGCTGGCCCGTCACGTTTTGTGTTGTGTTTTAAGGCCAGACWCAGTGGAGATATTATCAAAACAGAGATCCACTGCTATGTCAACACTGCTCACTTCAATTGGAGCAAAAGAGAGAAAGTGAATCAAGAATTACAGGTGCATGTGCATAACCACACATGTAACCATGTAAAACATCCCAGACTACAGCAACTTCTACGTGTAAAATATTTTTGGCTAAATCAGGTAAAGTATGTCAATTTAAAGGGACTGTTTCTGTTCCTGGACTAAAAATCACTTTCAATGGAGAATCATCATTGAATCATCATTAATCCAGGACTAGGTTTAATCTGTATTTCTTAGTCCAGGACTAGGTTTAATCTGTATTTCTTAGTCCAGGACTAGGTTTAATCTGTACTTCTTAGTCCAGGACTAGGTTTAATCTGTATTTCTTAGTCCGGGACTAGGTTTAATCTGTATTTCTTAGTCCAGGACTAAATTTAATCTGTACTTCTTAATCCAGGACTAGGTTTAATCTTTGTTTCTTAGTCCAGGACTAAATTTAATCTGTGCAACTAACCGATGATGCCGAAGATTCCCAGGATGTTGGGGGCGAAGATGACCAGTATGTTGATTAAGGAGAGCAGGGTGATGGCGATGGCCACATGACGAAGCCAGTTAAACGATTTACTGGAGAAAAACATCTGGTTCAAGGCCCTGCGCACCTGAGGGGGCAGAGAGAGAGAGAAATACAGAGAGAAAGAGAGGGATGGGGATAGAGAAATAAGGAGGGAAAGAGGCAGAGTGAAGGAATAAGTAAGTTACTGTCAGAAACAACAGTGTCATTCCTCTTCAAATTAGCATTTTACTGTAATTCATCAAGCCATGACACCCACCATTTCAAATTAAGACATGAGGAATCAAACTAAATGTAAGCCACCCACGGAACCCCCAGACACCATGCCAATCCCACCCCGACGGCCAGTATACAATATCAGTTTTCTATGTCTTTCAGAAGAGCGAAGAGGCTATAGTGGAGAAGGGGAGGGGGTGGGTGTAACTTACTGGGAAGAGCACGATGGGGACAGTCAGTGTGACAGCGGTGAGGACAGCCAATCGCACGCACAGGATGAGCGTGTCATAAGGGTCGATTCTGCTGTATGTGTGTAGCAGCTCTGGCTCAGTCTTACCTGTCAGGGTAAGATCAGGGTAATATCAGAGAGTAACGTCAGAGGGTAACATCAGGGTAATGTCAGGGTAACATCAGGGTAACGTCAGGGGGTAACATCAGAGTAATGTCAAAGTAACGTCACGGGGTAACATCAGGGTAAGATAAGGGGGTAACATCAGGGGATCACATCAGGGTAACATCAGGGGGTAACACCAGGGAGTAACATCAGGGGGTAACATCAGGGTAACATCAGGGTGTAACATCAGGGTGTAACATCAGGGTAACTTCAGGGTAAGATAGGTAATATCAGGGGGTAACATCACGGTAAGATCTGGCGGTAACATCAGGGTAAGAGCAGGGGTAACATCAGGGGGTAACACCAGGGTAACATCAGATTAACATCAGGGGGTAACACCAGGGTAACATCAGGGGGTAACGTCAGGGTAAGATCAGGGTAACTTCAGCGGTAACATCAGGGTAAGATCTGGCGGTAACATCAGGGGTAACATCAGAGGGTAAGATCAGAGGTAACATCAGGGGGTAACGGTAACATTAGGGTAACATCAGGGGGTAACGGTAACATTAGGGTAACATCAGGGGGTAACGGTAACATTAGGGTAACATCAAGGGGTAACATCAGGGGGTAACATCAGGGGTAACATCAGGGTAAAATCAGGGTAAGATTATGGGTAACATCAGGGGTAACATTAGGTGTAACATCAGGGTAACAGGGGTAACATCAGGGAAACATTAGGGGTAACAGGGGTAACATCAAGAATCACAGTATTGTACACTGAACCACCAAACCTAGCCTTACTTATGTTGACTCAGACATTGAGGTCTGCTGTTCCTCATTGAAAAACATAAAAACAACATGTGTCTCAAGCTATAATAATATTACAGTGTGTAGTATTCAATAATGACCACAAGGTGGAGTTATGCTCTTATTTCCAAAAGACTGAGAAACCGCACTTACTGCAAACAAGTGTTTCGGTAATAATAATTTATTACAATAACATTATTATAATCATGTTTGACATTACAACTGTTCATTAACATTGCAAATGTTCAGGAGGGAACAGGAGGAGTGTCCAATATGGATATTATGTTTATGTTTAAACTGTACATTACTGCAAATATAGTCTTGTGGCCTATTAGGCATTTGTTTTGTATCTTATGCTAGCTTGTTGCAAGTCAGAAAATTATTTTGAAATAAAATGTCTCTTTAGAACCTATGCAAAATACTTGATTGGTTGGAGAAGTAGCAATTGTAACTATTTTCCATCAACACTCTACTTAACACCAGATACGTGAGACTACTTTCTGAGGAGAACCTCCCAGGCTTTCCAACTTAACGTGATAAGCCTGGGCTTCTGAGACTACGGCACACATAATCATGACTACGGTATATTTCAGCCTGAGGAAAGGGCAGGAGTTGAAGTAGTGAAGAGGAGGTGCTCACCGTAGAAGGTCAGATAGCCGAAGAGAGCAGCCAGGAAGTACATGGTGTACATCACCAGGATGGAGAGGTTGGAGACATGCTGCATCCTCCTCTGAGATGGGCTGGATAACACACACACACACACTGGTTAACAGCCAACATTGACAGGAGAATCTTGTGGTTCCAATCCAATGGCTCAGTGGGTTTAGGGTAAGAGCAATGTTCTTTCAAATTTTGTTCCATCACTGYGTAAATTTCAGGTCTGCTGAGCGCAAACTACCAGCGCACGTTTACTGTGAACACTGAGGCTGTACCTGCTTAAAATTACAGTTTTAACAGTGGTCAAGTGGGCTACTGTGGCTATTTGATCATAATGTAGGCCTACCAGAGTGGCCTACCCTAAAAAACAATGGAGAAAATGCACCCTATAACATTTTAACAGGGAAATAGCTGTTCTATCATTCAGCCTACAGTAGCAGCCAATGTGTGGTGTAGGTCTACATTCCATGAGACTTTTGAAAAAAACATGCAGGGCTTGACATTCATCTGTTTATCCACTTGTCCTTCAGATAAGGAGGTGACAGAAAATGTTGTGTTTGATGCAAGAAACCACTTTACAAAATAAAATGCATTATTATTCCCACACCATTATTACAGAGAATCAGACAAACTCTTCTACCCTCTGCCTATTGGCTACTTAGCTTATTCYAACCTGTCTCAAAACACAACACTGCCTCTTTAAGACAATAAAAAAGCTCTTTACCCGACTCCCTTTTCAAAGATGTCTAGAAATMTACATGTTTTGTGCTCTTGTAGGAAGCAATCACTCCCCCATTGCTGACTACAAATGATCTATAACTGGGCTAATAACTCACTAACTAGCAAAGGARATGAACAAATGTGCACACATGGCTACATGCAGCTCTCGCTTTGATGTCAAAACAAGCAGTATCTACTCACGACCGCTCATGCTGTAAACACAATCCAGTTRAAAGAGAATGGCACAGATCCATATATGGCAATGGTCTGTTTGCATATAGGCCTACTGCAGCGCTGATTGGTTATGCCGCACCGGTCTGTGTAGAGTAGGGGTTGAMTAGTGGGTGTCAATGCAATAGAATCCTACTCCGATGCTTTCTGCCTATAACAAAATATCTTGCATAGTTCGTTTTGTTTCGGTATGCTGCATTGAAAGTGGCTAATATTGACTTGATTCAATCACAGTTGCCAGAGTAAAGGAAAGCGTTGTTAGTGTTAACTAACAGGGAAAACTAGAAAGTTGAGTGAAGTTCAATCTCATGCTTCTCTTCATGGGCTGATATTTCTTCTGCTCTCTGCGATGCAGTCTCGGGCTACTGTGCTGCAGTCTCGGGCTACTGAGCGACAGTCTCGGGCTACTGTGCTGCAGTCTCGGGCTACTGTGCTGCAGTCTCGGGCTACTGAGCGACAGTCTCGGGCTACTGAGCGACAGTCTCGGGCTACTGAGCGACAGTCTCGGGCTACTGCGCTGCAGTCTCGGGCTACTGAGCGACAGTCTCGGGCTACTGAGCGACAGTCTCGGGCTACTGAGCTGCAGTCTCGGGCTACTGAGCGACAGTCTCGGGCTACTGCACTGCAGTCTCGGGCTACTGCGCTGCAGTCTCGGGCTACTGCACTGCAGTCTCAGGCTGTCTGAGGTCCTGAGCGCTCTGAGGCAGGTTTTCATCAAGGAACTCTCCGTACTTTGCTTCATTCACCTTTCCCACGATCCTGACTAGTCTACCAGTCCCTGTTGCTGAAAACATCCCCACAGCATGATGCTGCCACCACCAGTCCTCACAGTAGGAATGGTGCCAAGTTTCCTCCAGATGTGACACTTGGCATTCAGGCCAAAGAATTCAATCTTGGTTTCATCAGACCAGAGAATCTTGTTTCTCATGGTCTGAGAGTCCTTTAGGTGCCTTTTGGCAAACTCCAAGCGGGCTGTCATGTGGCTTTTTCTGAGGAGTGGCTTCTGTCTGGCTACTCTAACATAAAGGTCTGATTGGTGGAGTGCTGCAGAGATGGTTGTCCTTCTGGAAGGTTCTCCCATCTCCACAGAGGAACTCTGGAGCTCTGTCAGAGTGACCATCGGGTTCTTGGTCACCTCCCTGACCAAGGCCCGTCTCCTCTGATTGCTCAGGCGGCCAGCTCCTGGAAGAGTCTTGGTGGTTCCAAACTTCTTCCATTTAAGAATGATGGAGGCCACTGTATTCTTGGGGACCTTCAATGCTACAGACATTTTTTGCTACCCTTCCCCAGATCTGTGCCTCGACACAATCCTGTCTCGAGCTCTACGGAKAATTCCTTCGACCTCATGGCTTGATTTTTGCTCTGACATGCTGTGGGACCTAATATAGACAGGTGTGTGCCTTTACAAATCATGTCCAATCAATTGAATTCACCACAGGTGGACTCCAATCAAGTTCAATGGAAACAAGATGCACCTGAGCTCAATTTCTCATAGCAAAGGGTCTGAATACTTATATAATTAAGGTATTTCTGTTTTTGTTTTTTTATTCATTTGCAAACATTTCTAGACACCTGTTTTKACTTTGTCATTATGGAATATTGTGTGTAGATTGAGGACAAAAAACTATTTAWTCCATTTTAGAATAAGGCTGTAACGTAACAAAATGTGGYAAAAATCAAGGGGTCTGAATTGGTTCCGAATGTACCGTATACTATATGTAGGAACCTATGAACAGAGGTTTAGTGTTGACACTAGGGAGGCACCGTGTGGAGACAGATGGAACAAGGTTGGGTAAGGTAGGCATACTCACTTGCGGAGCTCAGTGTAGATAGGCAGAACCTCAGGATGGCACACAAAGGCAAAGGCCAGGATGGGGATGGTGTATGCTGTCTGTGAAGGAAACACACAAACACCTAATGTTACCATAGACCAGCCTCAGAGGGACTACTCATTTACAAGACTTGCATGGCCTGCACCTTTGCAGTACATAGGTGAGCAATGTGAACGAAGGTTATGGAGTTTTAGACCGTATTTATTGCACCACTTTTGACTATGGTCAAAAGTAGTGCATTATATAGGGAATAGGGTGCCATTTGGGAAACAGCCCTAACCCTAGCCCAGGGCTGGTGAAACATTGGCCCTGTGGTCTGGTTTACTGTACCTGAGAGTTCATGGTGAACATTTTTGCACCACAGTGGGAGTCATCCACCTCGTGCACCAGACCGTTATCATGGAGAGCGTGGTTATCAGTGACGTTCAGGTGGATGTCCAGGTGAGAGACCGTGTGATTGGCTGCAGAGAARTCCTCAAACGGACAGGGGATCTGGAACTTCTTATAGATCACCTACAGAGGAAGTACAGACTCAGTGAGCATAGCTTTGCTATTGAGAAAAGCCGCCGTAGACAGACCTGGCTCTCAAGAGAAGACAGGCTATGTGTACACTGCCCACAAAATGAGGTGGAAACTGAGCTGCACTTCCTAACCTCCTGCTAAATGTATGACCACGTTAGAGACACATATTTCCCTCAGATCACACTGATCCACAAAGAATTTGAAAACAAACCCAAATTTGATAAACTCCCATATCTATTGGGTGYAATACCACAGTGTGCCATCACAGCAGRAAGATGTGGGACCTGTTGCCACAAGAAAAGGGCAACCAGTGAAGAACCAGTAATTATTTGCACATAATATGACATTTGAAATGCTTTATTCTTTTGGAACTTTTGCGAGTTTACTGTTCATCTTTTTATTGTATATTTCACTTTTGTTTATCTTCTATTTCACTTGCTTTGGCAATGTAAACTTATGTTTCCCATGCCAATAAAGCCCCTTAAATTGAATTTAAATAGAGAGGAGGAGGAGGAGAAGGGGGAGGAGGGAGAGAGAGGAGGAGAAGGGGGAGGAGAGATAGGAGAGGGAGAGAGGAGATAGGAAAGGGGGAAGAAGAGAGAGGAGGAGGATAAGAAGGGAAGGATGGGAGGATGAGGATGAGTGGAAGGAGAAGATATAGAGGAGAAGAGGGAAGTGGAGAGTAGAGGGAAAAAGGGAAGAGGATAGAGAGAGAGAGAGGGGAGGAGGAGGGGAGGGAGAGAGAGGTAGGAGGATTGGATGGAGGGAGAGAGGAGAGAGGAGGAAGAGGGATGGATAGAGGATGAGAGGGAGAGAGGAGGAGATGATAGAGGGAGAAGGAAGAGGAGGAGGATTGTGATAGACGGGAGAGAAGACAGCGAGAGAGGGAGAGGACATGGATAGAGGGAGACGAGAGTGAGAGAGTAGGGAGGAGGTGGATAGAGGGAGAGAGGGAGAGAGAGGAGGAGGATGGATAGAGGGAGAGAGAGAGAGAGAGGAGGAGAAGAAGGGATAGAGGGAGAGGAGGATGAAGAGGACGGGGAGATAGAGGGAGTTGGAATAGGAGGAGGAGGAGGAGAGGTAGGATACACATCAAGCAACACAGCAACATGTCTGAGATCAGTGTCATACACACACAGGGAATAGACACGAGAGATGAAGGAGGGATGAGGGAGGAAGAAGGAGAGAAGGAGGGAAGGAGAGGGAGTATTATGGAGCTCAGAAAAGCTATTTCTTATGATTAGATGAGTCAGTCTCTGAGAGGAAGGGAGAGGAGGGAGAGGAATGAGAGGAAGGAGGGAGGGAGGAGGCGAGGAAGCAAAGGGAGGAGAGAGGAGGGAGGGAGGGAGGAGGGGGAGAGGAGGYAGAGAGGAATGAGAGAAGGGGGAGAYGAAGGAGAGGAGGGAGAGGAGAGTGAAYAAACAAACGTACCGCACTGAGGAAGAAGACCATGCAGCTAAGGGAGAAACCACTGGTATAGCCCAGGTAGCCTGTAGAGCACAAAACAATGACATATTAGAAATAATGGAATAGAATTGTGAGCTATTTAAGTTTGGTGGTCACACTAGATGTAGGCTACTAATGGTGGAAAGACCACATCCAATTACATGCCTATAACATGGAAATGAGTTCCAGTGACAGAAGGTGATTGCTGCGCTTCATTTCTTAAAATGTAATCAGTGTGCTGCAGGGGCGTGGACCAATCATGATTGCCAGTGCAACACACACATTGTGTTGCACTGTGTGTGTGTGTGTGTGTGTGTGTGTGTGCCGTTTCCACGGCAGAACCAATACCGCACCAGCAGAGCGGGAGCGGTGTGAGGGTCTGATTGGCTGCTGTGTGACCCAGGAGAGTTGTCAATGCTGTCAGGACCTCCACACGGCACTCCATTCCTCCACCTCACCCCTTCACCTCCACCTTGCTTCAGTAAGYGTGTAGCTCTCACATCTAACCACATGTACCTGTTATAACCTAATGTAAAGCTGTCTGAGGCTTTCATACGACCTGGCCCAGCAGGACAGCTGTGCATATGTCCTTATGCAGTGGAGGTGGTTCAGTGAACTACACTCTCTTGATGACTAGCCTTGCCTGCGACCCGAAGATTCATGTTAGCTCCCAGAGCCTAACGGCTGGCCTTTAGCTTAGTTAGCTAACACAGTATTCAGTTGTGTGTTGTGGACTACCCAGGTTTATTACGTGGTTAGTGTCACATACGAGCTTGCTGTTATTTTGCGGGAAAACAAAGAGGTTAGAAGTGAGAAGAAGAGGTGCAACTCACCCAGCTGCTTCATCAGGGCCAAAGGAAGGATGACGCTAATGGAGACCATGATCACCAGGTAGTTCCCATTCAGGTACCACAAACTAAGAGCGATATATTTATGTATATATAAATATATATATATAGAGCAAGAGCGAGATAGAGAGAGAGAGGCAGAGCGAGAGGGAGAGAGGGGCAGAGAGAGAGAGAGGCAGAGAGAGAGAGAGAGAGGGAGAGAGGGGCAGCGAGAGAGACAGAGAGAGAGGGGCAGAGCGAGAGAGAGCGAGAGAGAGAGAGGCAGAGAGAGAGAGAATTTTAAAATCCCCTTTATTGAGTCAGCACATGAACATTCAACCCTCAGTAATCATGCACCACCGTGCTCATGTAAGAAAAAACAGACATTTGAGAGGGTTTATAAGGACAAGATCCCCCTCATTGTCGACAGAGCACAACCCCCTCTGAAGGCCCTATGTATGGATGAAAAGCTGTCCGTACAGTTCTTTCTGGTCTTCTAGATGGCTAGCTTGGCTACTTCTGACAAAGAATGTAGCAGGATTACCAAGCCCCTGGGCCTGACACTGTACTTTGGTCTTAGGAAGAAAACCTCCCCCACGGCTGAAAAACAGCTGGTTAGCAGGGTAAACATCCCTACCAGTTGTTGGACACTTTATGAAGAAATTAGCTAATGACTCAGAACAAAACAGACCACCTTCCTAAACGCTTGGCTCTAGGTGCACCACATTTCTATTGGTGTCTATCGCCCCATGTATGAGCCTCCAATGGAGTTCAGCTGTCCGTTTGTCAATTGGCAACTTTTGGGGAAGTGCCTGGACCACACAACTCAGCCCACCTCGTTGACATCACCCCTGCCAAAGAACGTGCATGCATGTTGTGTAAGTGAGTGAGTGAGTGAGTGAGTGAGTGAGTGAGTGAGTGAGTGAGTGAGTGAGTGAGTGAGTGAGTGAGTGAGTGAGTGAGTGAGTGAGTGAGT
>NC_036853.1:17563693-17582834 GCF_002910315.2 Salvelinus sp. IW2-2015
TGAAAATGAGAGCAGGGAGGTTACTTACCAGTATTAGAGAGGAAATTGCATAACACCACACTAAATGTTTCTGATTGATTGATTGAGTCACTGCCAGTGAGTCAGAATATAGTCGTCTAATAGTTCTTGCTCTGGTCTATTCTGTAAGAGCCATAGAAACAGCCTAGGTTTACAGCTAGAACGCTGTTGGGTTATTGGGAAATATGTGTCTATTTCTGGACTATTGTTTGCTGCGTGACATTGCTCTTTTCATCTGGCAGAGGGTCTGAAGCACTCTCTTATATAAGGCTATTTGATTTACATGGGCGTTGATTAGTTCCAATTAAGGGTAGGCTTATTTAGGGACTCACCCACACATACTTTCCACCCAAACATACTTTCCTTCCACAGGACGTTGGCCTGAGCTCCAGTACGTGTCAGGAGCGAGGTCTGGGCGAGGGCCCTTATTCTTAGCCAGCTCCCCTCCCTGCTCCAGCAAACACAGGCAAGGCCGGTGCTCTCTATAATGCCCTATCCTCATCTGAGAGGTCTGCACATCATAACATACGTGATCCAGACGATTGAGGCTCCTAAATAGCCACTAATAATGCATACTGTAGCTTAATAACGGTCTCCATGTGCACGTCAACAGGCATTGAGATGTGTCACGTTGCATTCTCAGTGCTGAGAATGTTGGACACAGGGTGACCCCATGGTCAGATCACATGGTGGCTTGGGACAGGTTGAGGGCCAGTAACTGTTCACCCCAGGCTCAGTCTGAGAGAAACCATTCCTAAACATCTAATTGTTTTTTAATAAAGTCTCGCCCAAACAGTGTCTATGTGAAACACCACAGGCTTGCTCGGCCATGTCCTAGTGGCTGCCCACTGCCCTGTGAACAAGCTAGTAACATTAAACACCAAAGGAAACAAGCAATAACATGAAACACCAAGGGAACAAGCTAAGGAACATTAACACCAAGGAGAACAAGCATAATAACATTATCACCATGGGAACCAAGCTGTAACATTAACACCAAGGGAACAAAGCTATAACTATAACACCAAGGGAACAAGCTATAACATTAACACCAAGGAACAAGCTAATAACATTATCACATGGGAACGTAGTACATAACACCAAGGAACAAGCTAGTAACATAACACCAGGAACAAAGCTAAGTAAATTAACACCAATGGAACAAGCTAATAACATTATCACCATGGGACAAGCTATGACATAACACCAAGGGAACAAGCTAGTACATTAACACCAAGGGAACAAGCTAATACTTATCACCAGGACCACCCCACGGTACAACCAAGGAACAAGCTATAAATTATCACCAAAGGGAACAAGCTAATAACATTATCACCAAGGGAACAAGCTAGTAATTACACCATGGAACAAGCTAGTAACATTAACACCAAGGGAAACAAGCTAATAAACATTATCACCAAGGAACAAGCTAATAACATTATCACCAAGGAAAACAGCTAATAACATTGATCACGCAAGGAACAAGCTAGTTATATTACACCATGGGAACAAGCTAGTAAACATTACACCAAGGGAACAAAGCAGTAACATTACACCAACGGGAACAGCTAGTAACATTAACACCAAGGGAACAAGACAATTAAGCTATATTATCACCATGGGAACAAGCTAGAACATTAACACCAAGAGGAACAAGCTAGTAACAAAACCAAGGGAACAAGCTAGTACATTACACCAAGGAACAAGACTAAGAAACATTAATAACATTACACCAAGGGAACAAGCTAGTAACATTAACACCAAGGGAACAAGCTAGTAACATTAACGACCATGGAACAAAGCTAGTAACATTAACACCAAGGAACAAGCTAGTAACTGATTTAACACCAATGGGAACAAGCTAGTAACAGTAACACCAGGGAACAAGCTAGTTCATATTATCACCATGGGAACAAGCTATCAAAATTAACACAAGGGAACAAGCTAGTAACATTAACACCAAGGGAACAAGCTATAACATTAACACCAAGGAACAGCTAAACATTAAACCTAGGAAACACTATAATATATCACCCAGGAAAAAGCTAGTTATATTATCACATGGGACACAATGCTAGTAACATTAACCACCAAGGAACAAGCTAGTAACATTAACACCTAAGGAACCAAGCTAGTTAACATTAACACCAAGGGAACAAGCTAGTATAATTATCACCATGGGAAACAAGCTAGTAACATTATCACCAGGGAACAAGCTAATAACATTAACACCAAGGGAACAAGCTAAGTTTATTATCACACCATGGGAACAAGCTAAGAACATTACACCATGGGAAACAAAGCAATAAACATTAACACCAAGGGGAACAAGGCAAGATTATATTTATCCCATGGGAACAAGCTATAACATTAAACACAAGGGAACAAGCTAGTTAATTATCACCATGGGAACAAGCTAGTAACATTAACACCAAGGGAACAAGCTAGTTATAATTACACCGGGAACAAGCTAGTAACATTAACACCAAGGGAACAAGCTAGTACATTAACACCATGAACAAGGCTAGTAACATTAACACCAAGGGAACAAGCTAGTAACATTCAACACCATTGGGAACACAGCTAACTATAGTATCACGCATGGGAACTCATTATCACATGGAACAGCTGATACATTAACACAAGGGGAACAAGCTAGTATTATTATCACCATGGGAACAAGCTAGAACCTTAACCAGCCAAGGGAACAAGCTAGTAAAATTAACACCAAGGGAAACAAGCTGTTATATAACACCAGGAACAAGCTAGTAACATTACACCAAGGGAACAAGCTTAAACATTAACACCAAGGGAACAAGCTAGTTATTTTTTTATTACCATGGGAACAAGCTAGTAACATTTCACCAGGGAACAAGCTATAACATTAACACCAAGGGAACAAGCTGTAGTATCCCATGGGAACAGCTGTAACATTAACACCAAGGGAAAAAGCTAGTTGATATTGTATCACCATGGAACAAGCTATGTAACATTAACATAACACAAGGGAACAAGGCTCATGTAACTATTATTATCACCATGGGAACAAGCTAGTAACATTAACACCAAGGGAACAAGCTAGATTATTGATCACCATCGCGGAACAAGCTGTAACATTAAACCAAGGGAACAAGCTGTAACATTAACACCAGGGAACAAGCTATTATATATCACCATGGGAACAAGTGCTTAATAACATTTAACATCCAAGGGAACAAGCTAGTTAATCTCACCAGGAACAAGCTAGTTACATTATCACCATGGGAACAAGCTATAACATTAACACCAAAGGGAAACAAGAGCTACTTATATTATCACCATGGGAACAGCTAAGTACGATTAACACCAAGGGAACAAGCTAGTTAATTATCACATGGGAACAAGCTAGTAACATTAACACCAAGGCATACAAGCTAGTTATATTATCACCATGGGAACAAGCTGTAACATTAACACCACAAGGGAACAAGGCTAGTTATATTATTCACCATGGAACAAGCTAGTAACATTAACACCAATGGGAACAAGCTATTAGACATTCAACACATGGGAACAAGCTATGTTTATAGTATTCACCATGGGAACAAGCTAGTGACATTACACCAATGGGAACAAGCTATATAACCATTAAAACCCCTAATAGGGAACAAGCTATATTTACCACAGGAGACAAGCTAGTAACATTATCACCAGGGAACAAGCTATAACATAACACCAAGAAACAAGCTAGTTATATCACCTGGGAACAAGCCTAGTAACATTACACCAAGGAACAAGCTATAACATTATCACCAAGGGAAACAAGCTAGTAAACATTACACCAAGGGAACAAGCTAACAAACTATTATCACCCAAGGGAACAAGCTGTTAATTACCACCATGGGAAACAAGAACTAGTAACATTAACAACCAAGGGAACAAGCTAGTAACATAACACCAAGGGAAACAAGCTGTAACGATTAAACACCAAGGGAAACAAGCTAGTTATATTACACCAGGGAACAAGCTAGTAACAACCACCAAGGAAACAAGCTAGTAACATTAACACCAAGGGAAACAAGCTAGTAACATTAACACCAAGGAACAAGCTAGTAACATTACACCAAGGGAACAAGCTATACATTAACACCAAGGAACAAGCTAGTAACATTAACACCAAAGGAACAAGCTTAGTAACATTAACACCAAGGGAACCTAAGGGGAGCTAGTAACATAACACCAAGGGAAACAGTAGTATAAACAAGAAGTGGGTAACACACCAAGGGACAAGCTGGAACATTAACACCGGCAAGCTGGCATACACTAAGGAACCAGTCCTTACCAAGTGGAACAATTATAACACCAAGGGAACAAGCTTAGTAATTCATTCAACCATAGGAACAAAGTGGTAAGCATTAACCACAAGGGAACAAGCTGGTAAGACATTAACACCTAATGGAAAAGCTGTTACACTTTAACACCAAGGGAACAAGCTTGGTAAACATTTAACACCAAGGGAAACAAGCTAGTAATCATTATCACCATGGGAACCAAGCTATAGTTAAACATTATCACCATGGGAACAAGCTAGGATTAACTCATGTGAACACTACCATAGACACCAATAAGCTAGTAACATTAACACCAAGAGAACAAAGCTAAGTAACATTAACACAAGGGAACCAAGCTAGTAGATTACGATAGTGTAAATTCCGGAACACGCGGTAACTAACCCAGGGAACAAGCTGTACTTATCACCATGGAATGATATGAATCAACAAGACGTAACATTAAACAGACAAGCTGTACCTCAACACCAAGGGAACAAGCTTAGTACTTAATCGGGAATAGTTAATTATCACCAGGGAACCAAGCTAGTAACATTAAACAGGGACACGTCAACCCAGGGCGAACAAGCTAATGAACTTATCAACCAGGAACGAAGCTATTACATTCATCCACCATGGAACAGTGCTAGACATTAACACCAGGAACAAGCTAGTATAATCACCATGGGAACAAAAGCTAGTAACATTAACTACCGCAAGGGAACAAGCTAGTTATATTTCGTATCATCCTCCCAATGGACAGAGTACCATTCTACATGGACAAAGCTAATACATTTAACACCAAGGGAAACAAGCTGAGTTATATTATCACCATGGGAAACAAGCTTAGTAACATTAACACCAAGGGAACAAGCTAGTCTATATTATCACCATGGGAACAAAGCTAGTAAATTACCACCAGGGAACAAGCTAGTACATTATCACCATGGGAACAAGCTAATAACGATAACACCAAGGGAACAGCTGTAAGCTTAATTATCCACTAGAAACAAGCTAGTAACATTAACACCAAGGGAACAAGCTAGTAACATTAACACCAAGGAACAAGCTAATAACATTAACATACACCATGGGAAACAAGTGAAGTAAACATTACACCAGGGAACAAGCTAATAACATTAACACCAAGGGAACAACGTAGTATATATCTGATCACCATGGAACAGCTGTAACATCCAGGGAACAAGCTAATTCCAACATTAACACCAAGGGAACAAGCTAAGTTACATTATCACCACTGGGAACAAGCTAGTAACATATAACACCAAGGGAACAAGCTAGTATATTATACATGGGAACAAGCTTTTACGTAACATTACACCAAGGGAAACAAGCTAGGTATATTCCACCATGGGAACAGCAAGCGTCAGTAACATTAACACCAAGGGAACAAGCTAGTTATATTATCACCAATGGAACAAGCTGTAACATTAACAACCAAGGGGAACCAAGCTAGTAACATTAACACCATGGGAACAAGCTAGTTATCAGTATCACCATGGGAACAAGCTAATAACATTAACACAAGGGAACAAGCTTAGGTAATGTATCACCATGGGAACAGAGCTAGATTAACATTATCACCATGGGAACACCATGCTAATAACATTAACACCAAGGAACAAGCTAGTAATTAGCACCATGGGAAACAAGCTAGTAACATTAACACCAAGGGAACAAGCTAGTATTATCACCGGGAACAAGCTAGTTACATTAACACCAAGGGAACAAGCTAGTTTAATTATCACCAGGGAACAAGCTCAGTAACATAACACTAAGGGAACAAGCTAGTTATACTTTATCACCATGGAACAAGCTAGTTTAACATTAACACCAAGGGAACAAGCTAGCCATCACTTATAACACCATGGGAACAAGTGCTCAGAACCGTATCATCCATGGGAACAAGCTAGTCGACAGCTATATACCAGGGAACAAGTCTAATAAAACATTAACACACCAAGGCGAACAAGCTAGTTATATTATCACCATAGGGAAACAACTAGTAATTATCACCATGGGAACAAGCTATACATTACACAAGGAACAAAGATTAATTCTATATCACCATGGAACAAAGCTAGTAACATTAACACCAAGGGAACACAGCTGAGTTATACTCTATTACACCAGGAACAAGCTAGTAACATTACACCAGGGAACCAAGCTACTAAGCTAACCACCAACGGGAACAAGCAATCGTATATCACCAGGGAACAAGCTCCAGTAATAATTATCACCATGGGAACAAGCTAGTAACATTAACACCAAGGGGTACACGAGCTAGTTATATTACACCATGGGAACAAGCTAGGTAACATTAACACCAACGGGAACAGCTAATAACATTATCACCAAGGAAACAAGCTAATAACATTAAACACCAAGGAACAGCTAGTTAACATAACACCAAGGAACAAGCTAGTAACATTAACACCAAGGAACAAGCTAGTAACATTAACACCAAGGGAACAAGCTAGTAACATTAAGCACCAAGGGAAACAACTAGTGACATTAAACACCAAGGGAACAAGCTTACGTAACATAACACCAAGGGAACAAGCTAATAACATTACACCCAAGGGAACAGCTATAACATTACACCAAGGGAACAAGCTAGTTAATTACACCAGGGAACAAGCTGGTAACATTAACACCAAGGGAACACTATAACATTGACAACCAAGTGTGGGAACAAGCTATAACATTATCACCAAGGAACAACTATACATATCACCAAGGGAACAAGCTAGTTTAGTATTATCACCATGGGAACAAGCTAATAACTAACACCAAGAAAGCTGACTAGGACACAACGAAGCATGCTAAGTAACATTACACTACCGAAGAGAACAAGCTAGAACATTAACACCAAGGGAACAAAGCCGGCTGTTACACTTACTACCCCAAGGGAACAGCTGTTATAACGATTCAACCCAGAGAAACAATGCAGAGTACACATTAACACCAAGGGACAAGACTAGTAACATTAACACCAAGGGAACACTAGTACTACACCAGAAAAGCTAACATTGAACACCAAGGAACAAGAGCTATACATATAACACCAAGGGAACAAGCGTATCATCATATCACACATGGGAAACGATAGCTATACATTAACCACCAACAGAACAAGCTCAGTAACATTAGACACCAAGGGAACAAGCTTGTAATTAAACCAAGAAAGACTTAACACCAAGAACAACCGGAGTAAAACTTATACAAGGGACAGTAGCTAACCGATTCAAGGAAATCAAGCTAGTAACAATAACACCAGAGGAACAAGCATAACACTTACACACCATGAGGGAACAAGCTATACCTTAACATGAAAGTTGAAAACACCAAGGGAACAAACGCTAGTTAATATTATTCACCATGGGAACAGCTAGTAACATAACACACAAGGGACACAAGCTAGTTCATTAATCACCATGGGAACAAGCTTAGTAAGCATTATACACCATAGGGAACAACTCAGTACATTAAACACCGAAGGAACAAGCTAGTATTATATTCACTCACCATCGGGCAACAACGCTCAGATGATTTATATCACCAAGGGAACAAGCTATTAACTATTACTCACCATGGGAAACAAAGCTAATAACATTCAACACCAGGAAACAAGCTCAGTTATATGGATACCATCACTTACATACCGAGAAGCAACGCTGGTAGTAATTAGCACCATGGTGGAACAAGCCTTGAATCACATTAAGCAGCCAAGGAAACAAGTATAGGCTAACCTTAGACTTAAAGTAGTGACTTAACACCATGGGAAACAAGCAAACTAACAACGGAAAAAGCTAACATTAACACCAAGGGAACAGTAGTACATTAACCAGAACCCAGGTATACGAAACTCAGTCCATTATCCACCCAGGGAACACAGCTAGTAACATTAACAGCCAAGGGAACACGTTTTATCAGTCATTGGAACATGTAACAACACAAGGGAAAAGTCCTAGTAACATTAACATCCAAGGAACAAGCTAGTAACATTAACACCAAGGGACAACTAGAGACAACCATAGTTAGGAACATTAACACCAAGGGGAACAAGCTTTATACATCTAACTACCAAGGCAACGGTAACAGTATACAAGAACAAGCTCCAGTAACATCGTAACAGCACAGATGGGACTACACAACGGAACAAGTGGGAACATTCCCAAGTAACACTTACTAAACACCAAGGAACAAGCTAGAACTTACACAGGAACACCGTTGTCATTTAACACCAAGGAAAAACCGCTAACATTACGGACAACTGGTAACTCTAACACCAAGGCGAAACAACGCTTGTAATTAATTAACAACTACACAATGCTAGCGATACAACGAAACTAGCTCGGTAAATATATTATCACCACCGGGAACAAGCTAGTCTTAACCATATACACCAAGTGGAAACAGCTCGAATAACATTACACCAAGCGGAACAAGCTGGGCTCATTATACACCATGAGACAAGCTGGAGTACATTCAGCCATGAACAAGGCTTGTAACCATTAACACCAACGGAACATATGCGTAGTAAATTATCACCATGGGAACAAGCTAGTAACATTATCATCCATGGGAACAAGCTCGAGCTGAACATTAACACCAACGGGAACAAAGCTAGTAACTATTATCACCAAGGAGACAAGCTGGAGTAACATTAACACACACGAGAACAAGCTAGTAAATTATATCACCAATGGCGAACAACTAGTCATCAAGGTAACGAACAGATTCAACATTAACCCAAGGGAACAAGCTTTTTTAACCAAGTACTAACACCATGGGAAACAAGCTGTTAGTACATGGATACTATGATTATCACATTGCGAAACATGGCTATACCACTAACACCAAGGAACAAGCTATAATCATTCACCACATGGAACAACTGCTGTAACATAACACACGAACAGCCTCGTAACATTCACAACACAAGGAAAAGCTAGTATATTATCACCAGGAACAAGCTCAGATCCGGTAACATTATCACCAATGCGGAAACAAGCTAATAACATTAACACCAAGGGAACAAGCGCTATTACATATTATCACCATGGAACCAAGCTCAGTAACCATTATCACCATGCGAACAAGCTTACGAATAACATTTAACACCCAAGGGAACAAGGCCATGATATAGTTTCACCATGGGAACAAGACTACGTAACATTAACACCAAAAAGGGGAAAACAAGCTAGTGGACTGTTGAGTATTCTCGCAACGAATGGAACCAAGTAGCTGAAGTAAACATAACACCAAAGGAACAAGCTGAGTTATATGTCTCACTCCATGGGAGACATAGCTAGGTAACATTTTGAGCAACCAGAAGGGGAAGAAACAAGCTAGTTGTAAGATTATCCACCATGCCAGACACAATCTCCAGAGCAACATGAACGACAAGAGAGTGGGAAACAAGCTAGTAACATAACACTCGGATGGGGGAAACAAGCTAGTTTTGTATCATCCATACGGGAACGCTAACGACTAATAACTACTTCCGATCAATCAGGAAACAACCGCCTAGGCTATGGATTATCACCACTCGGGAACAAGCGTCGAGTTACATATACAACAGACCCATGGTGAAACAAAGGTAAGAAGAAACATTCAGCGCTCCAAGGAACACAGCTAGTTCATGATTCATCACATGGGACAAGAGACAAAGCTAGTAACAATTAACACCAAGAAAACACAGCTAGTTTACTATCGATCACATGGAACAACTTTGGAGTAACATTCGACACCAGGCCGACCATAGCTTAGTTTATTATCACCATGGGGAACAAGCTAGTAACATTAACACGCAAGCGAGGTAACAGAGGGCTAAAGTGGTATTGACCATCGAATGGCAACAACGCTGAGTGAGTGAGTGAGTGAGTGAGTGAGTGAGTGAGTGAGTGAGTGAGTGAGTGAGTGAGTGAGTGAGTGAGTGAGTGAGTGAGTGAGTGAGTGAAAATGAGAGCAGGGAGGTTACTTACAGTATTAGAGAGGAAATTGCATAACACCACACTAAATGTTCTGATTGATTGATTGAGTCACTGCCAGTGAGTCAGAATATAGTCTGTCTAATAGTTCTGCTCTGGTCTATTCTGTAAGAGCCATAGAAACAGCCTAGGTTTACAGTAGAACGCCTGTTGGGTTTATTGGGGAAATATGTCTATTTCTGACTATTGTTGCTGCGTGACATTGCTCTTTTCATCTGGCACGAGGGTCTGAAGCACTCTCTTATATAAGGCTATTGATTTACATGGGCGTTGATAGTTCCAATAAGGGTAGCTTATAGGGACTCACCCCACACATACTTTCCACCCAAACATACTTTCCTTCCACAGGYCCTTGGCCTGAGCTCCAGTACGTGTCAGGAGCAGGTCTGGGCWGGGAGGCCCTATTCTTAGCCCAGCTCCCCTCCCTGCCTCCAGCCAAACACAGGCAAGGCCGGTGCTCTCTATATGCCCTATCCTCATCTGAGAGGTCTGCTACATCATAACATACGTGATCCAGACGAATTTGAGGCTCCTAAATAGCCACTAATAATGCATACTGTAGCTATAACGGTCTCCATGTGCACGTCAACAGGCATTGAGATGTGTCACGTTGCATTCTCAGTGCTGAGAATGTTGGACACAGGGTGACCCCATGGTCAGATCACATGGTGGCTTGGGACAGGTTGAGGGCCAGTAACTGTTCACCCCAGGCTCAGTCTGAGAGAACCATTCCTAACATCTAATTGTTTTTTAATAAGTCTCGCCACAACAGTGTCTATGTGAAACACCTCAGGCTTGCTCGGCCATGGTTTCCCTTGGTGTAATGTTACCAGCTTTTCCCTTAGGTTTTAATGTTACTAGCTTGTTCCCTTGGTGTTAATGTACTAGCTTTTCCCTTTAGTGTATAATGTTACTAGGCTTGTTCCCTTGGTGCTTAATGTTACCTAGTGTTCCCTTTGGGGGTTAATGGTTAACTAACGTGTTCCACTTCGTCGTTAAATGTTACTAGCTTGTTCCCTTGGTGTTAATGTTACTAGTTGTTCCCTTGGTGTTAATGTTACCAAGCTTGTATCCCTTGGTGTTAATGTTTACTAGCTTGTTCCCATTGGTGATAAATAACTAAAGTTTGTTCCCTTGGTGCTTAATGTTACTAGCTTGTTCCTGGTTGATAATATAAAGCTTTTCCCTTTGCGTGTTAATGTTACCTAGCTTGTCCCCTTGATGTCAATGTTACTAGCTTGTTCCCTTGGTTAATTGTTACTAGCTTGTTCCTAGTGTTTAATGTTACTAGCTTTTCCATTGAAGTCAATGTTACTAGCTGGTTCCCTTGGTGTTAATGTTACCAGCTTTTCCCTTGGTGATAATATAAACTAGGTGTTCCCCTTCGGTGTTTAATGTTACTAGCTTGTTCCATGGGTGATAATGTACGGAGCTTGTTCCCTTTGTGTTAATGTTACCAGACTTGTTCCCTTGGTTGATTTAATATAACGAGCTTGTTCCCTTGGTGTTTAGATGTTACTAGCTTGTTCCCTTGGGGTAATGTTACAGCTTGTTCCCTTGGTGTTAATGTTACAGCTTTTTTCCCTTGGTTTATATGGTACTAACGTGTTCCCTTGGTGTTAATGTTACTAGCTTGTTCCGTGTTGTAATGTGACCAGTCTTGTTCCCATGGTGAAATATAACTAGCTGTTCCGCTGGTGGTGTTAATGTTACCAGCTTGTTCCCTTGGTGTTAATGACTAGCTTGTTCCATGTAGAATGATAAACTGAGCTTTCCCATGGTGATAATATAACTAGCTTGTTCCCTTGGTGTTAAATGTTACTAGCTTGTTTCCCTTGGTGTTAATGGTACTAGCTTTTCCCGATTGGTGATAACTATACTAGGCTTGTTCCCTTGGTGTTAATGTTACTAGCTTGTTTCTTGGTGTTAAGTTACTACTTGTTCCATAAAGAAGGTGATAATATAACTAGCTTGTTCCCTTTGTGTTAATGTTACTAGCTTGTTCCCTGGTGTTAAGTTACTAGCTTTGTTCCCTTGGTGTTAATGCACTAGCTTGTTCCATTGATATATATAACTAGCTTGTTTCCCTTGGTGTTAATTTACTAGCTCTGTTCCCTTGGTGTTAATGTTACTAGCTGTTCTCTTGTTTAATTTACTAGCTTGTTCCCTTGGTGTTAATTTACTAGCTTGTTCCCTCTTGGTGTTAATGTCACTAAGGCTTGTTCCCATGGTGATAATGTTACTAGCTTGTTCGTTGGGTTAATGTTACTAAGCTTGTTCTCTGGGGGTGTTAATGTACTAGCGGGTTCCCTTGGTGTTAATGTTACTAGCTTGTTTTCCCTTGTGTTAATGTCACTAGCTTGTTCCCATGGTGATAATGTTTACTAAGCTTGGTCCCATGTGATAATGTTATTAGCTTGTTCCCTTGGTGGTTAATCGTTACCAGCTTGTTTCCCTTTGTGGTGAATGTTACCAGCTTGTTCCCATGGTGTTAATGTTACAGCTTGTTCCCTTGTTGTTAATGTTACAGCTTTTCCACTTGGTTTAATGTTCCAGCGTGTTCCCTTGGTGTTAAAATGTTACCAGCTTGTTCCTTTGGTGTTAATTGTTACTAGCTGTTCCCTTATTAATTTACCAGCTTGTTCCTTCGGTGTTAATGTACCAAGCTTGTTCCCCTTGGTGTTAATGTTACGCAGCTTTTCCCTTTGGTGTTAATGTTACTAACGTATCGTTTTCCTTTGGTGGTAATGTACTAGCTTGTTTCCCTTGGTGTTAATGTTACCCAGCTTGTTCCCTGGGGGTTGTTAATTGTTACCAGCTTGTTCCGCTTGGTTTAATGGTTACCAGCTTGTTCCCTTGGTGTTAATGTTTACTAGCTTGTGCCCCTTAGTGTTAATGTTACCAGCTTGTTCCCTTGGTGTTAATGTTACCAGCTTGTTCCTTTGGTGTTAATTTAACTAAACGTGTGGCCCCTTTGTGTTAATGTTACTAGCTTGTTCCCTGGTGTTAATGTTACCAGCTCTGTTCCTATGGTGTTAATGTACAGCTTTTTCCCTTGAGTTAATGTTACAACGTGTTCCCTTGGGGTTAATGTTACTAGCTTGTTCCCTTGGTGTTAATGTTACTAGCTTTTTCCCTTTGGTGTTAATGTTACCCAGGGCTTGAGTCCCTTGGTGTGAATGTTTACTAGCTTGTTCCCTGTGTTAATGTTACCAGCTTTTCCCTTGGTGTTAATGTTACTAGCTTGTTCCCTTGGTGTTAATGTCACTAGCTTGTTCCCTTGCGTGTTAATGTCACTAGCTTGTATCCCTTGGTGTTAATGTCACAGCTGCTTCCCATGTTGATAATATAACCAGCGTGTTCCCTTGGTGTTATATGTTACTAGCTTGTTCCCATGGTGATAATTAACTAGCTTGTTCCCTTGGTGTTAATGTTACTAGCTTTCCCATGGTGATAATATAAACTAGCTTGTTCCCTTGGTGTTAATGATTACTAGCTTGTTTCCCATGTGATAATATAACTTGCTTGTTTCCCTGGTGTTAATGCTATTAGCTTTGTTCCATGTTGAGAATGGTACTAGCTTGTTCCCATTGTGATACTATAACTAGCTTGGTTCCCTTGCGGTGTTAATGTTACTAGCTTGTCCCATGTGATATATAACTAGCTTGTTCCCTTGGTGTTAATGTCATAGCCTGTCCCATGGTGATGAATGTTATAGCTTGTTCCCATGGTTGATAAGTTATTAGCTTGTTCCCTTGGTGTTAATGTTACCAGCTTGTTCCCTTGTGTTTAATGTTTACAGCTTGGTTCCCTTGGTGATAAATTAAACTAGCTGTTTCCCTGGTATTAAGTTACTAGCTTGTTCCCTTGGTGTTGAGGTTACCAGCTTGTTCCCTTGGTTTAATGTTACTAGGTGTTCCCTTGTTGTTAATGTCACTTATCATTTCCCATGGTGTATCATAACAGCTTGTTCCCTTGGTGTTATGTTTACCAGCGTGTTCCCTTGGGTTAATGTTTACTAGCTATTTTTCCTTGGTTTTAATGTTAACTAGCTGTTCCCTTGTGTTAATGTTACTAGCTTGTTCTCTTGTGTTTAATGTTACTAGCCTTTTCCTTGGTGTTAATGGTACTAGCTGTTCCCTGTAGTTTAATGTCCTAGCTTGTTCCCATGGTGATAATGTTTACTAGCTTGGTTCCCATGGTGGATAATGTTATTAGCTTGTTTCCCTTGGTGTTAATGTACCAGCTTGTTCCCTTGAGTGTTAAGGTTACCAGCTTGTTCCCATGGTGTTAAGATGTTACCAGCTGTTCCCTTGGTGTTAATGCTACCAGCTTTGTTCCTTGGTTTAATGATTACCAGCTTGTTCCCTTGGTGTTATGTTACCAGCTTGTGTGCCACTTGGTGTTAATGTGACTAGGCTTTTCCCTTAGTGTTAATGTTACCAGCTTGTTCCTGGTGTTAATGTTACCAGCTTGTCCCTTGGGTGTTATGTTACCCACTTTTTCCCTTGGTGTTATGTACTAACGTGTTTCCCTTGCGTGTTAATGTTACTAGCTTGTTCCCCTTAGCGTGTTAAATTGTTACCAGCTTGTTCCCTTTGGTGTTAATGTTACCAGCTTGTTCCCTTGGTAGTTTAATGTTCCAGCTTTTCCCGGGTGAATGTTGACTAGCTTGTTCCCTAGGTGTTAATGTTTAACAGCTTGTTCCCTTGGTGTTAATGTACCAGCTGTTCCTTGGTGTTAATGTTACTAACTGTTCCCTTGGTGTTAATGCTTACTAGCTTTTCCCTTGTTTAATGTACCAGTTGTTCCCTTGATGTTAATGTTACAGCTTTTCCCTTGGTGTGAATGTTACTAACGTGTTCCCTTTGGGTTAATGTATACTAGCTTGTTCCCTTGGTGTTTAATGTTACTAGCTTTTTCTCCTTGTGTAATGTACCAGCTTGTTTCCCTTGGTGTTAATGTTACTAGCTTGTTCCCTTGGTTGTTAATGTTACAGCTTTTTCCTTGGTGTTAATGTTGACTAGCTTGTTTCCCTTGTTGTTAATGGGCACTACTTGTTCCCTTGGTGGGGGTAATGTCACGAGGCTTGTTCCCTTGCGTGTTAATGTCACTAGGCTTTTCTCCCATGGTGATAATAAACCTAGCTTGTTCCCTTTGGTGTACTGTTACTAGCTTTGTTCCCATGGTGATAATATAACGTAGCTTGTTCCCTTGGTGTAATGTTTACTAGGTTGTTCCCGATGGTGATATATAACGAGCTTGTTCCCTTGGTTTTATGTTACTAGCTGTTCCTTGGTTTAATTTAACTAGCTTGTTCCCTTGGTGTAATGTATTAGACTTTTTCCCATGGATTCTACTAGCTAGCCTTAATGTTACTTAGCTTGTATCCCATGGTGAATTACTTATCGCGTTATACTAGCTTGTTCCTCTGTGTTACATGTTACTAGCTTGTTCCCATGGTGATAATTAGAACAGAGCTGTTCCCTTGGTGTATAATTGTACAAATACTTTGCCCTATCGTGTCAATTTACTAGCTTGTTCCTTGGTGCTAATGTTATAGCCTTAGTTCCCTTATGTTAATGTTACCAGCTTGTTCCCTTGGTGTTAATGTTTACCAGCTTGTTCCCTTGTGGATAAGTATTAACTGCATTGTTCCCTTGGTAGAAGTAATGTTACTAGCTTTGTCCCTTGGTGTAATGTTAAGCTTCTTGTGTTATGTTACTAGCTTGTTCCCTTGGTGTTATAGTCACTAGCTATGTTCCCTATCGTGTTAATCATAACTAGCTTGCTTCACCTGGTGTAATGATAACCAGCTTGTTCCATTGGTATGTGGCTACTACTTTGGTTATTCTAGTGTTCCCTTGGTGTTAATGTTACTAGCCTTGTCCCTTGGTATGTCCTAGCTGTTCCCATGGTGATAATATAACTCAGCTTGTTCCCTTCGTGTTAATGTTCCAGCTTTCCCTTGGTGTAATGTTACAGCTTGTTCCTTGACTGTCTATTGGATAGCTTTTCCCTTAGTGTGTTAAATACTCTCATGCTCAGTACTAGCTTCTTCCCTTGGTGTATAATGTTATTAGCTCTGTTCCCTTATGGTGATAATTATATAGGTCTGTTCCCTGGTGTTAATGTTACTCAGTCCTGGTTATAACCAGCTTGTGGCCTTAGTGTTATGTTACCAGCTTGCTTCCTTTGTTAAGTACTATGTCTTGTGTTGTCACTAGGCTTTCCATGCGTGATTAATGTTTAACATCATGAAATAGCTTGTTCCCTTGGTGTTAATGTTACCTAGGCTTGTTCCCTGGTGATTCATTGCTTTCCACGAAAGTTATAGCTGTTCCTTGGTGTTAATGTTATTAGCTGTTCCCTTGGTTCAATGTACTAGCTGTTGTTCCCTGGTGTTAATATACTAGCTTGGTGGCCCATGGTGATTTATATTTAGCTTGTTCTTTTTTACTTGCGTGTTAATGATTCATTAGCTTGTTTCCCTTGTGTTCAATGTACTACTTAGTCTTCCCTTGGTGTTATTTACTAGCTTGTTCCCTTGGTGTTGAATGTCACTAGCTTGTCCCTTGTGTTAATGTTACTAGACTGTCCCATGGTGTTGTTAATGTTACTAGGCTTGTTCCCTTGGTGTTAATTGTACCAGCTTTTCCCCTTAGTTTTATGTTACTAGCTTGTTCCCTTGGTGTTTAATGTCACTAGCTTTCCCTGGTGTTAATGTTACTAGCTTGTTCCCTTGGGTGGTAATTTACTAGCTTGTTCCCTTGGTGTTAATGTTACTAGCTTGGTTCCCCTTTGGTGTTAATGTTACTAGCTTGTTCCCTTGGTGTTAATGTTACTAGCTGGTTCCCTTGGTGTTAATTTATAGCTTTTCCCTTGGTTTAATTTACTAGCTTGTGCCCATGGGTGATAATTAACTAGGCTTGTTCCCTTCGGTGAAGTTAATGGATTTAGCTTGTCTCCATAGGCCAGCTGTCGGAGTGAGTGATAAAATAAATTAGCTTGTTCCCCTTGAAGGGGTCGTGTCGTATAATGTTACTAGGCTTGTTCCCTTAGAAGTCTGTGTTATCTGTGTGTTTTTAATGTTCAATTAGCTGTTACCCATGTCGCGTGTGATAAATAATAGCTTGTTTTCCCCTTGCGGTATGTTAATGTTCACTAGCTTGTTCCCTTGCCTGTTCAAAATAATAGTTAACTAGCTTTATGATTTCCCATGGTGGTGATAATATAACTAGCTTGTTCCCTTGCGGTTGTTTTGTGAATGAGAGTTTTACTGTAATGTTAAACTAGCTTGTCCCTTGATAGGGTGTTTTGGACAGGTTAATGGTCACTTAGCTTTTCCCATGGACGAGCGTGAAGTAATGTTATTAGCCTTGGTTCCCTTGTTCGCTGGGTATCGGTCGTGTGTGTGCCAAATCGTTATAATAGCTTTTACCTTGAGGATATGAGATGTAAGGTGTGGATACTAGGTTATTAGCTTTTGTTCCCTTGGTGTGAGATAACTGTTATTAGCTTGTTCCCCTGGTGTTAATGTATTAGCTTTGTTCCCTTGGTTAAGTTTTAATGTCACTAGCTTGTTCCCCATGGTGTGATAATGTTTATTAGGGCTTGTTCCCTTGGTTGGGTACTGTTATGAGGCTTGTTCCCCTTGGTGTTATCGTTACCTAGCTTGTTGCCCCTTGGTGTTAATGTCACTAGCTGTGTCCCATGGTGATTAATTTATAGCTTGTTCCCTTGTATAATGTTATTAGCTTTGTTCCCTTGGGTGGATACATGTTATTAGCTTGATTCCCTTGCCGTATATTTTAATATAACTAGCTTGTTCCCTTGCGTCTGTTAATGTTAACTAGCGTGTTCCCTTGGTGTTAATCGTCACTAGCTTGTTCCCATGGTGATAATGTTATTAAGCTTGTTCCCTTGGTGATAATGTTTACTAGCTTGTTCTTTGGTTGATACTGTTTATTTAGCTTTGTTCCCTTGGTTTAATATAACTAAGCTTGTCCCTTGGTGATAATGTTTAATAGCTTTGTTTCCCTTTGAGTGGAATGTTTGTTGATTAGCTTGTTCCCTTGTGTTAATATAACTAGCTTGTTCCCTTGCGTGTTTATGCATTAGCTGTTTCCCTTGAGTGTTAATGTTACTAACGTGTCCTTGGTATGATTAATTAGTTACTAACGTGTATTCCCTTGATGTAATTTATTACTGGTTCCCGGTTTAATTGTTACTAGCTTGTTCCCTTGGTGTTAAGTGTTACTAGCTTGTCCTTGGGTTGTGTTAATGTTACCAGCTTGTTCCCTTGGTGTGTTTAATGTTATGGCTTGTTCCCTGGGTTAAGTTTACTAGCTTGTTCCCTTGGTGTTAATGTCACTAGCTGTTCCATGGTGATAATATAACCCAGCTTTTCCCTTGGTGTAATAGTCACTAGCATTTCCCATGGTGTAATATTAACCAGCTTGTTCCCTTGGTGTTAATGTTACCAGCTTGTCCCTTGTGTTAATGTTAGCTAGCATTGTTCCCATTGGTGTTAATTTACCAGCTTTTTCCTTTGGTGTTATGTTACCAGCTTGTTCCTTGGGTTAATGTTACTAGCTTGTTCCCTTGGTGTTAATGTTACCGAGCTTTTTCCTTTTGGTGTTAATGTTACCAGCTTGGTTCCCTTGGTGATTAATGTTACCCACTTGTTTCCCTTGTGTTAAGGTTACTAGCTTGTTCCCTTGGTGTCAATGTTACCAGCTTGTTCCCTTTGGTTGTTAATGTTACTAGCTTGTTCACAGGACAGCGGCAGCAGCAGGA
>NC_036853.1:17582934-17656355 GCF_002910315.2 Salvelinus sp. IW2-2015
ATGTATTGTGTAACATGAAGTCCTATGAGTGTCATCTGATGAAGATCATCAAAGGTTAGTGATTAATTTTATCTCTATTTGTGCTTTTTGTGACTCCTCTCTTTGGCTAGAAAAATTGCTTAATTTTTCTGTGACTTGGCGGTGACCTAACATAATCGTTTGTGGTGCTTTCGCTGTAAAGCTTATTTGAAATCGGACACTTTGGTGGGATTAACATCAAGATTACCTTTAAAATGGTATAAAATACATGTATGTTTGAGGAATTTTAATTATGAGATTTCTGTTGTTTGAATTTGGCGCCCTGCACTTTCACTGGCTGTTGTCATATCGATCCCGTTAACGGGATTGCAGCCATAAGAAGTTCGGACAGCTAGATATACCTACTTACATTTTGGAAGATAATAGATTGCATTTAATTAAAAGATTAGACATAATAATTGTAATAATAATACATTATTAACATGTAAATATGATTGATAACAGAATAAATAGCAGTAGAATAACTGCAGGTTAAATAATGCTGTAATTAAAAATTATACACCAAATGTAGGCTACTGCCCCTTTAAGCGGCTAGTATTGATTTTGTACCCCATGTTGTGATTCTCACCAAATATGTTGTCTTCTCGCACTATTCAAACCCCACAATCGAATAAACAACTGACGAATCTCTCTTAGCCTATAGATCACATTATTGCAAACAAATAATCTGCACTCAAAACTCCACACATTTTGTGGAATTTCTGTGCATCTATAATATCCAAAAACAACGTTTTTTCCCCCAAACCTGCACATCATATTCTCTCTTTTGTGGCACCAAAGTAAGTGGGTGTTTATGGCAGAGGAAACGGTGTTGCAGTAATCAAGTGTGTGGCGCAGGAGTAATGACAAGCGAACTTGGGGAGCTTTGCGTTCACATTGCGCTAAAAAAGGGAACGGACTGAAGAATTCAAGTAAACTTAACTCAGACCACCTCTCGAGATGGTCTCAGTTCGGTTCGGGGCTTTTTTGAGGGGTCTGAGTTCCTTTGGAGTTTTCACACTCTGCACAAAAAAAGGAACCAAGTGTGAAAAGACTCGGAGTCATGATCAAGGGCTAATGCTACGTTCAAAATAACTGGGAACTCAGCAAAAACGATGGCCAACTGGGAAAAATCATTTAACAGTCATCCGACAAGGAATTCCAAATCAGGAACTCTGGCATCTTTTGTCGAGTTCAAAGCAACTGGGAACTCGGATATCTCAGACTTCCGAGTATTCAAAACAACTGGGAACTCATGGAAAAAAACTAGCTGTGACTGGGAAAAATCTATTTCAACGGTCATCCAGCTCTGAATTCCAACTCGGGAACTCGGGGCCTCTTTCTAGAGCTCTGACTTTCCGACCTGAAGATCACTGACATCATGATTTGACCTCATATTTTTCTGAGTTCCCAGTTGTTTAGAAAGCGTCATTTCTAGAGCGCCTACTTTCCAACCTGAAAATCACTGAAGTCATGATTTGACATTGTTTTTTGGGGATGTTCTCATGTCACGTTCACATGCTAGTCGGAACTAGGAAACGCAGAAATTTCTGACTTGCTGATTCATTGAACACTGCTGTCACGGCCGTCGAAAGAAGTGGATCAAAGTGCAGCGTGGTGAGCGTACATTTCCTTTTATTTTGGAATGTCGCCAACAAAACAAGAAACAAAATAAACGACCGTGAAGCTTCCGAGGGCTATAGTGCCACTAACAAAGTCAACTTCCCACAATGAAAAAAGGGAAAAATGCTGCCTAAGTATGATTCCCAATCAGAGACAACAATAGACAGCTGTCCCTGATTGAGAACCATACCCGGCCAACACATAGAAATACAAAAACATAGAGATCAGAACATAGAATGCCCACCCCAAATCACACCCTGACCAAACCAAATATAGATATAAAAAGGCTCTCTAAGGTCAGGGCGTGACAACTGCACTGTTTGTAACTACAACCTATTACCAAGTCGGACATTTGAGTTTGCTAAAAAAAATTGTTTTGAATGGTCATCCAACTCTGAATTCTGAAGTCAGAAACTCGACCATCGTTATATAGCTCTGACATTGCGACTTAAAGATCACTGACGCCATGATTTGACATTTTTTTTCTAAGTTCCCAGTTGTTTTGAAAGCACCATAGCTCCTTTAGCAGGCACCCTGCTCTGAAGACCAATTCAGGTCACTTTTGCCAGACCCAGTGCGCTATTCTTCTTCGATGAGGTTTAACAGCGGTTGGCATCCAATAAATGTTCCATTACCGCAACCTACAAGACTGGAGTATAACTCCCTTATACTTTGATTGAAAAAAATGTAATAAATAAACAAATACCCTACCACCTAATACTCACAAAAAATGTAATTAATAAATAAAACACCACCGTACTCTATTTAAATCTATTTAGTCCTACTTCAGGCCAACAGCCTGAAAGGACGGGATACCACCACTTAACACACTCTGTAACTTCAAGTCTCACACACCCAAATACCTCTCTGCAGCTGCCACCACAACCTCAATTTTCTGTGACCTATGTTCCATCCCTGCAGTAGTTGATAACCATTGCTATAAATGCTAAAAATCCAATCTCACTGAAACATATATAACTTGACGGCCTATCCCTCTGTACTGGAACAGATCTACTACTCACACCACTCCTCTCAGGATCCCTCACCCTTGACCCGTCTTCCTCTACTTTCTTCACTGCTTCAGCATATGACAACTTCTGCACTACTCTAACCCTGGAAACCTCAACCTGCCTCTCTCGCACAGGACATTTCTGAGCCCCAGCCCCATGGGCACCCCTACAATCAACACATACCACTACTTTCCCCAATGCTACACATTCCTTTGTCTCATGTCCTTCTGCACACTTCTCACACCTAGGAACATCCCTCCTACATACTGCTGTGACATGCTCATAAGCTTGACATGTGTAACAATGTAATGTATTCGGCACAAAAGCTCATATAGGACAACTTATATATCCTTACATCACTTTGTTGGGAAAAGACTCAACATCAAAACTCAAAAGAACAAACAACAACTCTTCTGTTTCACCACTCACTCCACCCTATCTGCGTCGCACCAAACGACGAGCATCACAAACACCAGGAATCTTCTCCTTCAGTTGGTCAACTTTCACATTTACCGCTACACCAGCAATCACTCCTTTCTTTCAATGGCGCCCTTTTCTAGAGAGCAAAACTATTCACATCTCTTGCCTCCATTCTGTTAACGTGGAGCGCCTGCTCCCTCTAACCAGCAGAAACACAAACAATTATCACAAGACCACTTCTGGTTACCCTCACCGATTTCACCCACCCTGAAACCACAAATGGATCAGCCAAAAGGCAAAGGTCCCCTTTTTCCAAAAACTTCACTCCTACTGTCACAGACTCATCTTTATCCTGACCCTCAGTGCAAGCCTCGGGCTCAGAGAACTTCACCACCTCTGATACTTTTCCCTTATTCACTTCCATTTCTCCTCCTGTCTTCTGCTCACTCTGCTTGCACTTTCTACCTTTCTTCTTTAACAAACCATCTCTGTTTTTTACGCCATTTTTAACCCGACTCAAGCTCACCCTCTTCCTCCCTCTCTCTCTTAGACCTCCTCTGCCTCTCATTTTCCCTCCATTAATCCTCCATATTCCAAGTATACGTCTCCTTTTGATAATACTGCACTTCTCTTGACATACATATTGTTCTTGGCTTCTCAAGGGACACCATTTAACCAGCTGCCACAAACTCTGTGCAATCAGCACGCACCCCTCGGGATGTAAAGCTCAACAGTGCATCCCACTTGTAAAGAAGCTGCTTCGCCTTGATGATCGTCTTTATCAATAGCTACCGCAACGCTTTTCCATTTCAAACAAGCGCGCTGTTCCAACCACCATCGACCGTGTCGCCATGACAGCATCGCACTATTCTTCTGTTCTTCATTTACACAATTAACCAAAACAAGGCTGCTTCTAGTCACCTTGACTGAATCGACAATCAGAGAGGTGAGCGACAGTAGCATTTCAAAAGTCAGAAGCGGCTTCCTCTCCTCCATCTTTTCTTCATAGACCCTAGGGAGGGTCATTGCTGTTGTACTAGGAATGATGTATGAAAAATAAGTGGTGAAATAAGTTAAAATAATATGTAGGCCTATAGCCTACACATTTTCATTCTGATATTATTGTATGCCTCTCATCACCAGTCACGAGCAGTTGTCACGACCAGCTATGCGTCACATGATTGTCTRCAGTGGTAATGGAGTGGGAGCGCAGATGTCTGCTGGGCGGTTTCTCAATGCTCATCTCCTAGGCAATCGCCACGGTCCCAAGAGCACTGGCATGTGGTAAGACGATAATGCTCTTGGCTTGCATTTCATCTCTTGGCTGGATTTCATCAAAATGTGGGACAGAATAGTAGAGGGGTGGGTTGCTGTTATTGGCAGTGGCGGTTGTAGACCATTTCAACTGAGGGGGCCAAGCTGGGGCCAGTTGTACTGTTAGAGGGGCCAGTTACATTAAACATTATTGTTGTCATCGTTTTCCTCACTGCATTGCAGGGATTAGCAGGCAAAAGACCATGTTCATAATCATCATCGTTGCCACTGTCTAATAACGGATGTAAAAAAAGAACGATAGCAAAAATTTGTTATGTAAAAATGATTTCATACTCCACATTTAGGGGGGCCACAAGGGGGTCCAAAATTGTTGTCACAGGGGCACTGSCCCCCCCCTGCCCCCCCCCAGAACCGCCACTGGTTATTGGATGGGGTTTCAAAACCAAAAAGAAGGGTAAACAGCCTATTGATGATGCTTTCTTTCATGACATTACAATAGTAATGCTAAGTGTATTAATAGTCATATCTACATATTTAGTTTTTGTATGCTAGTAGCCAATTTCAGCCTACATATTTCCATTATTAAAATGGATGACTTGAAAATCAAATCCTTTACTTACAATATTATATTTTAAATTGATATAATATTATTGAATATCATAATTGGATTTCTTAATTAATAATAATAATAATGAATTAAATCATTTTCTTGAAACAAAGTTTTCGTCATGGCCCATGAGGTACTTTAGCTCCATTCCAGTGGCTCTATATCTCCAGGTTTTGTGTTAGTGTATTCATTAGCCCCCTATCTCCRCAAGGCAGGTAGCAGCTCTCTGATTTGCTTCCTGGTGTCTGACTCAGCCTTTATTACAGCAAGCCGAGCATCTGCCTGAAAGCACCGTGAAATCCTCCTGATTGGCTCACCCAGTGAGTGTGGGTGTGTGAGTATCCATTATTAATGACACGCACACATACTATGCTGCATTGTATTGTCATTTTTGACGTGAAGAGATATTTTCAGTGGAGTTAGAGGTATCCTCAGACCCTCAAGTTGCTTCCCTTCTTTCACATCATCCTTCAGAGGTGCTTGCGGACTGGGAGGCATTGTGTGAGGAGGGTGCTTCAGGCTCCGGTGAGGGAGTGGATTGACGAAGGAGAGTGGACCGAAGAGAAGAGGAGGGGAGAGAGGAGAGCAGATGCTGCCCACACCCTGAGATGCTCTGCTGGCTGATAGAAGATGAGATGTCTCTGCAGGAGTTCCAGCAACGTGTGGGCTGTGTCATCACACATGTCGGTGAGTGTCCTGTCTTTATCCCTCCATAAGCCATCAGCCAAGGGGATACCCAGCAGCTGTTCCCTGCATGGTCTCCCTATTCCAGACAGCATCTTTAGAGATGCCTAGATATGAAATGCTTGACTATAGAGATACATGTGTGAATATTTGGTCTAAACGGATAGAAATGTCAGGTTTGGGCTGATCATAATTGTTGCAATTTTTACACAATTTACATTTTAAACAGTTCAAGGTCAGAGTCAGCCTTACACAAATAACCATGTAGCATGTTGTTGTCTACTACTCATTTACATTTTTTACATTTGACATTTGAGTCATTTAGCAGACGCTCTTATCCAGAGCAACTTACAGTAGCAATTAGGGTTAAGTGCCTTGCTCAAGGGCACATTGACCGATTTTTCACCAGGTTGCTCTGGGATTCGAACCAGCAACCTTTTGGTTACTGGCCCAATGCTATTAACTGCTAGGTTACCTGCCACCCAAAATTGGGATCTGGTTTGTGGATTTATATTTTATTCTTGTGTAGATTTATAATGGACGCAACATGTTCCACTCCAGTCAAACTTGTCATTCCATGCTGGTTGGTGTGATGTGTAATAACTAGTTGTCACAGCACATCACAGTGAGTGGGTGTCATCAGAAAGTATGATTGTCATATATTGAAAATTACTTTTCTATTCTCTGATAATCCCATCCTATTCTTATTATGAGTTTAATTATAAATCACTATAACCACATTTTAGAGCTAATATGTGTATCATCATGGAGATAGATATACAGTATTTACCGGTATCTATGGGTTTCATTACATATGTTATGATACTCAATTGTTATTAGCCACAGAAGACAGCAAAACCTAGTATACATCTCTTTAGATTCCTATCTCCCCCTCTCTCAATTCCTCTTGTTCTCCTTCATTCCATATTCTACATCCGGGTCGTCCGGGCTGGGCAGAGGAAGTAGGTTATTGTGCCACGCTGGAGATTGTTACAGAGTGTATTCTATCACTGCTCTCGTGAAGCAGTCAGGCAGCAGCCATCTATTGGGGAGGGGACCATACAGCCAGTTACCATAGAAACTGAGATAGCCCAGGCTTGTGTGCATTGGCCCTATTGATTTATGGAAACGGCCTCTCCTGTGTTGCCGTTTGCATCTCTCACGCCCCCCAATTCATCAGAGACCCCCAATTATTTTCACTATCACACCCGTAGGGTGGTCTTTGGCCTACACATAACACATCCATAGACTTGGAGGTCCTCCTCCTTTACTCATTAACCATAATTTAATCATTGTCAGTGTCATGTTATATGGTGAGCGTTATAGATTGGTGTCATCATAACACTTTATTATACAAATCTGACCTAATGGTCCCCACAGTGTCCTTTAATTAAAGGTTCATAATGAGCTTCCCTATACTGAAGATGATTGCCTTGCTACACAAGAGACTGACAATAGTAATGTTATTCTGCTAGTGGCATTTATTCTCTATTGATTTATTTAAAATCAAAGACACACCCCTCTGTTCATCTGTAAGGGATGTAGAGCTGTGCAGATTCAATCACATATTTGACATTAAAAGCCGTGTGTGGGAAATGGTGAGCTTGGCAGCTGATGTCAGCAGCACTACATCAGATATATTATTGCAGTTAAACCTTGTAACAGGCTCCATGACTCAGAGAGAAAGAAAGCGAAAGATGCAAGCCTTATCTGAGCTCTCATTGGTGGCAGGTGACATCATAGTTGCCAGAGTGTGAAGGCTGTGTAATTTAGGGTAACGGCGTATGGATTTTATGAATAATTCATGATAGAAATGATGTAGAATTCTAGCGGCTGACTCCTCTATTAAACAGAATTATTAGAATGATCATACTACAGACCATAGTCCTCTCACAGCTCTTCCAAACAAATTATATTTACAGGAAAATACATGACCTACTTGAAATGGACCTTCAAATCGTTTTCAGGAAAAAAAGATGATGCACAAGTATGTTATGTTTTGTTGCCTCTAGCAACCGAGGAATTACAGTAGTGCAATGCCTCTTGTGTACAGGGCAATCCTCCACAACACATCCCAAGGATATCTAATATGAAGAATTCAATCTCCAAATCATATAGGAAAATATTACATTCTTAACCTCATAGTGTGCAAAGATTTTGGCCCTGTGTAGCAGTAACCCTAATTTCAGGCTGCCTTCTGTACTATTTAGTAGAGTAGAACAATGGAAATGTGTGGCATCGGTCATCTGTTGCTAATTGAACTAACGGGATTAGCATGGTCTGGCTACTCAAGGCTGGCCCCAGATACATACTATGTGGTGAACACAGGGAAATGAAACAGTCTATAGGCCTATATAAACAGAAAATACAACCACATCAAAACATGAGCACAGACTAAAGACGCAGCTGACAGGGAATCGTAAAGGCACTAAGGCTGGAAAATGCATTAAAATGTCAGTGTAATCACTTTGTGGTTTTCAGAGGCATTTTGTTTAAAACATACTTTCCACAGATGAGTAACCATTCTTGGCAGATTCTCACCAAGTGATCAGTGGCAATGTACATGTTCCACTGGCTCTACAGCACAGACCTCGATCCTAGACGTTATGTATTTTGTGTGAGCATGTTTATGGTTTCTCTCAGGATGAATGTTGGCTTACTTGTCTGTCATTCATTTTGTTTGTAACTCTGGCGCTATAGTAGTTATATCCTCTTACAGTAAGCAATGAATCTATTGAGACTCTATGTACATCATAAAGAGTTAAATGGATAAATAGAAAGCAGCATTGTTTTGTCCCTCCCTTTATCTATGTCCCCACCCCTCATCCTCTTAGCAGCCAAAGGGCCATTGCTATCTTCCAAAATCAATACCAAATGTCACCATGAGCGCCTGTGCCATGTCCTTCTGTAATACTGATAGTCCATTCATAAGCCTTCCTTGGCACAGAAGGAGATCTATAAAAAGTCCAGATTCTATCCCATATGCAGAGAGGTGAACAATGGAAAGGTCAGGAGGTCATCCTCTCCCCTGTTGGAACAACAGCCCTGGTGTTCATCATCTCAAACGTCCTGATCAGATGCCTTCCTTTCTCACCTCTGACTTCTGAAATCATATCGCCTCACAACAATGCCATCAACTTTATCTCCGTTTTTGGATTTTAGATTATGTGGAATCATAAATGATTGATTGCAGTGATTCGATGTTCATTCATTGAGTGCATTTAATCTGTAGACATATCATAGACTGTTGGATTTTGTTTCACTCAGAGGTTGTCAACATATTTAAACCTCTTAAGGTTAGGTACTGTAGGTGTTCCAGCCATAGATCTTCCTGGTATCATAACAGCTCTGGTCTTGTTTACCCAGCCAGCCCAGCCTTGTTGTTATGACGTAGGCTGTATTCACACTGCTTCCCATTTGTCCCTCATTTACGTGAAAAGGGCTCTTTGGAAAACGTTTGTCTTATTTCACACAGCCCCCTTTGGGCATTGGCCAGTATTTGAGTGGTGCTCACAGTAACACAATGGAACAATAGCCCATTGAGTCATAAATCTATTTTAAGAGTCTGGCCTGATTTCGAACTCTAATATGGACTTACTGCTCCAGTTTTCAAGGGCTCAGGGTGGCCCTCAGATCAACTCAGATCAGCAGGGTCAAGCTTCACAGCAGGCTTGGAAAAACAGAGGGCATGTAGGTAGAAGACAAAAGTCAGGCCAGGTAAGGCTAGGACAGACAGAGGGAGTACTGGGGATTACTACTCCCCATTCTCCTTCTGTGACCTTGACCTCTGTAACCCTTTCCTCTCTGAAGGTGGGTGGGAAGGTTTGCTCACCCCCGATAGGGCATTGTTTGTGAGAGGCTACGGTGTCAATTCATGATCAATAGCACTGCGGATTCTTTTTTTTCCCAGATCCTTAATCTATCTCGCAAGGGGTTGCAGTATATTGTGTGCAGTCATAGCATACCTGATCTTTGAGTCGATTTCCTACCCTCAGTGCTTCTCACGGTTGAGAGCTTTGATGCATGCTCTGCTCCTGCACTGATAAGTGGGGCTCACTGCCACAATGTAATAGTGCAGATGTTCACAACAACTCTGAACTAGGGACGACATTTATAATTGAAATGGCACTGAAACTAGCTTTTTCCACAGCTTTTTATATCATTTTATATGGTTAGGGTAGGGTTGTTCATCAACATGTTTATGTCAAATAGAATGTGAAATAAATACTGTATATGCTATTTGGACTTGGTTATTTATGTCCTTGCAATAACGAGAGAATAAAAAATTGATTGTGAGAATTAGCAGATGCATTCCAATATGTATCTTTCAAAAATAGGGTGACCTTGTGTTGACATGCAGATATATATGTGTGAGCCCCATTACAGTAGCAGGAAGCAATAAAATACACTGTGTGGGTATCTGACTCAGTGTGTGTGATCCTGGACCTCGTTACTACCAGCACGGTGCTGTTCAGAGCTCACATATACAATACTATTCATCACCCTCCCTATGTGTGTGCAGTGTGTGTTTATTTTCTAGAGGTAGGAGTGACTGACAGATGCCAGTGACACTAGGAGAACCTGACCTTACTGCACTGGTCCTATGCAGTGTGGGCTTCTAGTATGTGGCCGCTCTGTCATTCGTTGATGACAGAGCAGGGTGGGGGAAGGGCTGGAGAAGTGACGGTCCAGGGAGCATTTGAGAGGACGGATAGAGCGGGCAGGGCGACAGGAAGAGTGATCTCCGGATCCAAACATGAGGAGTACGTTTTTTTATATGGCGGTGTCTTGTTCCTGTTTTCATGTTTTTAGAGCACATGTCCCAATGGCAAAGGCCAGCTTTCTGCTGACAGAGCCACATGGTGATGTCATATCATGGAATTTACTCCCTGCCTCTGACCTTAAGTAGAAAAACAAACAGTGTAAATACTCCGATATTCTCCTTGTACAGCAGGTGTTGCTGCTTTTCTAGTCTTTTATGCTGTTTCATTGGCATAGTGGTTTAGAATACATAATGCCAATACTGTGATTCAAGATCATATTGTTGAACTGAACATATACAGTGTCTTGCAAAAGTATTCACCCCCCTTGGCATTTTTCCAATTTTGTTGCATTACAACCTGTAATTTAAATGGATTTTATTTGGATTTTATGTAATGGACATACACAAAATAGTCCAAAATGGTGAAGTGAAATGAAAAAAATTACTTTTGAAAAAATTCTAAAAAATTAAAAACGGAAAAGTGGTGCGTGCATATGTATTCACCCCCTTTGCTATGAAGCCCCTAAATAAGATCTAGTGCAGCCAATTACCTTCAGAAGTCACATAATTAGTTAAATAAAGTCCACCTGTATGCAATTAAGTGTTACATGATCTGTCACATGATATCAGTATATATACACCTGTTCTGAAAGGCCCCAGAGTCTGCAACACCACTAAGCAAGGGGCACCACCAAGCAAGCGGCACCATGAAGACCAAGGAGCTCTCCAAACAGGTCAGGGACAAAGTTGTGGAGAAGTACAGATCAGGGTTGGGTTATAAAAAAAGATCAGAAACTTTGAACATCCCACGGAGCACCATTAAATCATTATTAAAAAATGGAAAGAATATGGCACCACAACAAACCTGCCAAGAGAGGGCAGCCCACCAAAACTCACAGACCAGGCATGGAGGGCATTAATCAGAGAGGCAACAAAGAGACAAAGCCCCACAGCGGAGATTGGGGTATCTGTCCATAGGACCACTTTAAATTGTACACTCCACAGAGCTGGGCTTTACGGAAGAGTGGCCAGAAAAAAGCTGTTGCTTAAAGAAAGAAATAAGCAAACACGTTTGGTGTTCGCCAAAAGGCATATGGGAGACTCCCCAAACATATGGAAGAAGGTACTCTGGTCAGATGAGACTAAAATTGAGCTTTTTGGCCATCAAGGAAAACGCTATGTCTGGCGCAAACCCAACACCTCTCATCAACCTGAGAACACCATCCATAGTGGTGACAGCATCATGCTGTGGGGATGTTTTTCATCAGCAGGGACTGGGAAACTGGTCAGAATTGAAGGAATGATGGATGACGCTAAATACAGGGAAATTCTTGAGGGAAACCTGTTTCAGTTTTCCAGAGATTTGAGACTGGGATGGAGGTTCACCTTCCAGCAGGACAGGGACCCTAAGCATACTGCTAAAGCAACACTCAAGTGGGAAACATTTAAATGCTTGGAATGGCCTAATCAAAGCCCAGACCTCCATCCAATTGAGAATCTGTGGTATGACTAAAAGATTGCTGTACACCAGCGGAACCCATCCAACTTGAAGGAGCTGGAGCAGTTTTGCCTTGAAGAATGGGCTAAAATCCCAGTGGCTAGATGTGCCATGCTTATAGAGACATACCCCAGAGACTTGCAGCTGTAATTGCTGCAAAAGGTTGCTCTACAAAGTATTGACTTTCGGGGGGGGATGAATAGTTATGCACGCTCAAGTTTTCTTTTTCTTTTGCCTTACTTCTTGTTTGTTTCACCCAAAAAATATTTTGCATCTTCAAAGTGGTAGGCATGTTGTGTAAATAAAATGATACAACCCCCCCCAAAAATCATTTTTAATTCCAGGTTGTAAGGCAACAAAATAGGAAAAAAGCCAAGGGGGTGAACACTTTCACAAGCCACTGTAGTTCTTCTCAGATGACATCATCACTGTGAGTAAAACATCTGAACTAGTGACCTCCTGCACATCAACACCACTTAGGAATAGGAGTCTGTCTGTAGACACCCATTCTCTCTGCCTGGGAGACCAACTATCTGAGCATAGTCTGTGGAGACGTATCTCAAAGTCATCCATAAAGACTGTAGGGACATTGCATCTTTAATTTTTTTACTTATATATTTTATTACATTAAATGGAAAATGTGGCAATATCAGATTATGTGATATGTGCACTGAATGTTTGAGATCTTTTTGGACTGAGCTGTTTATTGTAGTAAATGTGTATTGTAGGTGCGTGCAGAGGTAAACACTAAAGCCAAATATAGGCCTATCACTGTCATTAAAGTTGTCCCTGAATAGACCAGTGTACTAAGATTAGCTAGCGAGAGTGATCTATGTTTATCAGCCAGTGGAAAGGTAAGCTTAAGATACAGACCTGTGTATTATGTATTTTTAAAAGCAGGAAGGCCACTGGCTCCTATTCCATGTGACAAACATCAAGACTATAGCATCACACATATTGGTCATCACTTTGACACTAAATGGACACATTCTGATGTAATGGTTAAGTTCTTAGAGCACACGGTGTGGTGAAGCCTGAAGACGCAGATTTGTAAATGAGTGTTAGAAAAATGTCAGATAGTAGGCTACAATAGCAGTTCTACAAACTTACACCAAGTGCCATGACCATGGGTGTAACTTAGTTTGATTGACTATGACTGATAATGTTCTTGTGTGTTATTATTCTCATGAAGTACATGCCCTTCGCCAATGAGAGTGTCTTGGGAGGGAGGAGTGAGAAAGTGCTTCTGAGACAAGGACAGTAAATGAGCTACAGCCAGAAGGAGGAAAAGCAGTGCCTTTTGTGCTGTGTTCCTGACGCACATTGTCCACACACACAGCACTCCACAGCACTGGGCTGGGTGGGGGAGGAAAGGGAAGCCCCAGTGCCTCTGGGTATAGTTGAGGATATTGGTGTAAACCATGCCAGTCTCCTGAGCTCCACTGGTCACAAGACTTGAACTCAGACCTCTGGCGAGAGCCCTGACAGAACACACACACATGCACCCACACACTCACAGACACACACATTGTAAGGAATCTGCTCCGTGGTGCTCTGCGAGGTTTTCCATAACCACAGCTGGAGCCCTCAGGGCAGGACTGTAGTGTTCAGCGGTCTGGTTTGGTCCAGACAGGAAGACCTCGCCATGGGCTCAGTTATGTGTAAGTGACTGAATTACCTACTTTAAACCTTAATTTACATGTTCTTTCACACTCATACAGGTCTGGTTTCCATGGCTCTTTTGCCTCCGAGTGGTGTGAAACAGATGTGATGTAAGCTAGTTGTGCTACTGGAGAAGCCTGCTCAGTAGATAGCAGTAGGTAGGGGCTGGTGGTTGAGTGGAGTTGTGTTTCCTTGTGACGTCTTGAGTAAGGAGCTCTGCGTGCTTACAGGCTTAAGACGTTCAGCAATGTGACCTAACAGAGAGGCCGGTGATTACCCTGTGAACAACTTGTGGGAACCTGGTCACAAATAGAGCTGGGGAATTCAAAATGCCTGATCAATTCACATTGGAATGTATTATACAGTATAGTTACCCGTTGCTTCTGTGCATACATGTTGTGCTTCACAGAGAAATACATGGTGCATTTCACTGTTAGATTCTCCCCTGAGTGTGAAATCACCTAAGCTTATATAGAGGTTACATAAGAAGGGTTTTTGATTATCCTCTGTTGCATGTGCCTGGCGTAGAGAGGGAAGAGACGTAGGCAGAGGTCAGAGGCAGCAGCTCACTGGCTCCCGGGACTGAAGAGAAATAATTGCAGTGGTAGAGGCTGGCAGCGGACTGGGTGTGTGCGTACTGTGTACAGTATGTGTGTGTGTGTGAGATGTGCTGCGCTGAGAGACAGACTATCAGATGGAAGGCACTGTAAGAGAAGAGCGTCCAGGGGACTTGAAAAGCAGACCAGGGTGATTCAGGAAGACTGAGCCTGGGAGGAGAGTGAAGCTCTGGTAGCCGCTCCAAGCTCTTTCTGTCCCCGTCTCCCTGGGCTGGAGTCTGGACTGACCTTGACTACACTAGGCACTGCGTAGGAAGGAACTACACAGGCTGGTGTGCAGGAAAGCCATCCCTTGAACACAAACGCACACAATCTCAGAGATGAGTAGTGCAGATATTTTGGCTCTCTGCTGTGGTGGGATGATGGACGGCTCCCAGCGGTACCAGACCATCCCCTCACGGTGTTCGGCATGTGGGAGGCACACGCGTGGCGCTTCCTCCATGGTGCGTATCTCTGCCGGGGAGATGGAGTCCTACCACCGCTTTCTGGGGGTGTGTCAGAAGATTGAGTCAGCCACAGGGAGAAGTATGTCCTCCCTCTCTTCCCTCTCAACCTCCCACTCAGCACCTCTCCTTCACTCCATCCCCCTGTCAGTTTTTTTTTAAACTAGGCAAGTCAGTTAAGACCAAATCCTTATTTACAATGATTGCCTTGTTCAGGGGCAGAACAACAGATTTTTACGTTGTCAGCTCGGGGATTCGATTCAGCAACCTTTTGGTTACTGGTCCAACGCTCTAACCATAATGCTGGGCTTGTTGATTGATGTGATGCTGCTAAGGCCCTGCTATATGTAAATGCTTTAGTGAGATTTCATTAGTCTGCTGCTGCTGTTATCTGAGGTATGCCTTTCCTTCTAATATTAGACTGATGCCTTTATGAATAGGCATGGCAGTTCTCACCTTCTCAGACATGCTTATTATATGCCAGGTTGCTTTCCTATCTGCATGTCAAATGGCTTGCATTGTCCTGGATAGAAAGCTCCACATCACAACAACCTTTTAAAGAACACTTGAGTAGAACGCGTCTTATACCATGCATGTAAGCTTGCACAATTATTAATGTTTCTCTCTGTGGAGAAGTGGCAATGACAGCAGAAAAAATGGCTCCATGTTTAAAAAGAATGACAATCTGAATCATGGTGTCTATGGTTGGATAAAAATGTCCTGTCTGACTGTTTTAAATATGTTGGAAAACACTAGCTGGCAAAGTTGAATGATGTCACAAAATAACCTACCCAGAAGCAGTTGATGGTGCCACAAACCCTCAATGCCTAGACATGCACCGTCTCTTATGTGTGATTATCCCTTGTAATTGAAGCAAATAGTCACCTATGGTATCCAGTTAGCTGTCAAGCCTATGTCCTTCAGGGCATCTGGTTCAAAATGTGTGTATCTGAAGATATAAATGCAATTAAATTGTTTGGGTACATTCAAGTAAGGATATGTGCCACTTTTTGCTCTTCCTGGACTGTCTGCATTCAAAGGTGTTTCTGAGATAATGTTCTTTAGTCGGAACAAAGTGACACATTTTATTGCCAGAAAGCAGTTAATAAGTGATTGTTAATAAGAGAATGGGGTATCCATCTTAATGTCCTGAGTGTAAGACTGAAACCATAATGACCATCACATGGCTTTGACGTCTCTTCCTCAGAGATCCTTTCATCTCTCAGCACCATAATGACGTCCATTCATTCTGTTCCTAGAACAAGTTTCCACATGAATGTTGGCCAAAATTCATGGCCAAAATCCCAATTTGTTGTCCTATTTGTATCTAATCGGTTGGTTGGTATACCCTCCACCTGAAGTCCAGATCATTACACATCTGGGGCTCGTCCAACTTCCAAAGACAGTTTTGGCTTAGCTTTCATTTGATATCCATCACTAGGGGAGTTTTGTTATTGGAAGATAAATGGACCTGTCTGACACATCCTTTTATTGTTTTCTTGCACGACCGCCCTTTTCCTGAGTGTCAATGGGAAACGTGCTCTTTTGGACGTATGTGGATTTACGAACAAATATCTACTATATTCAAACTTCCTCTCCAACAATATTGAAGGAGATTACATCAGTACTGTTTGTAGATCCATGACCATGGAAATGTCCTGGGTACATATGGAATTGTGTACTGTACAGATCTACTGTATGTGGCACTGCTTTGTGAGAAAATTAGCAACGCAAGTCAAATGGAGTACATTGATTTCTGTATAAACACAATCAATTCTACCAAATGTATTCAGTTAGACTAACCTTTTAAAGGTAGTTTTACTACTACAATGATGGAGAGTACTGGACACATATTGTAAGAGGATGTTCGATTTTCTATTTGATCTTCTTACAGAGAGAAATATTAGCAGTCTCAAATTCTCCCTGTGTGTAGATATCAGTGTGAGCGTGAGGGCTTCTCCTCCTCTTAAAGCACTGGTGGAGGGCGGTGGTGGAGAGATGCTTGACCTAGTTCTTCCAAAAAACACTACCTCACTCTGTTTTATGGGCTCCTGCTGTGCTCAGAATGGAGTGTTGGTCACAGATTCTCATGTCCCTTTAGTTAAAGAAAAATTCCACCCCAAAACTATCTTTTGGTATTTGTTTCATTAGTCCATTGTTGGCATAGTCCCTAAGTGTTTTGCTTGTCAGCACTTGAGTTTTCAAGATATGTAACTTTCAAAATACAGAAATCGCATTTTGCATCATATGATGCAAAACGCAGCATCATGTGATGCAAAAGGCATCATACAGGAATGAGTTCTGTATTTTGAAAGTTACATATAGTGAAAATGTGAGTGTTGTCAACAATGGACAAAATACCAAAAGATCTTATTTGGGTGGAGGTTTCCTTTAAGACAGAAGCTTTTGTTCTGGAGAGGCTGTATCAACCACTATTAAATGACAAGGATGGACTACTTTTATACAATACTTTATGCATATAATTTGATTGTGCTTCTGTGTTAAATGTCCATTTAGTTAAATGTGTTACTCTATACGCACACACCTGTATGTATGTGTTGTCGCGCACGTGTGTGTGTATCTGTGTGGGTGGGTGTCGTGTGGCAGGGATCAGACTGGATGAGGAACGTCATGGGCTGGTTGGCTGAGTGTCTTTACAGTCACATGTTGATGGGAGGGGAGCTCAAAAAACAGTGCTGTGGTCCGCTGGTCCGCTGAGGGGATGATTTGTGTTAGATAGTCCACTGCTTTAAGATGCTCATTAGGGAAGCTAATCCAGCCTATCAACTGTCCTCTCCTGGAGGTGGATAGTTTTACATACAGAAAACTTGAGTGTATTTGTGGCGTGTGTCTTCTGTTTGGAAAGAGAACAATGCAAAATGTATCAACATATTGATTTGCACTCCTTCTGAACAATTGGCTGTCTCCTTATTTTGTCCTCAATAATGGCCTCTTGTTACGTAACCCTGTAACAGTAGGCTTATTGTCTGTGTGTGAAATCCATGGTGGCTCAGGCAGGCAGGTCGACAGGGCAGACACAGCAGAGAGGGAGTCTAGCTAACTTCCTGTCTACCCGTTCAGACACAGCTGATCTCCCTGCTGTAGACTGCTGCTGACCCGCCAAGTGATTAAACACAGAGCTAATTATCCCATAATACCAGATCTACTGGCTGCATTCTCTTTCTCCRGCTCTTATTTAGGCTACATGCAGGCGCACAGTTCCCTGCTCTCCRMGGGGGGGGGGGGTTAGAGTTTGTTTTGTTTGTTTACAAAATAAAGGGTAGAGTTTTAAGTCTAAACCCTGACATAGATTCAAAGTACCACATGGAGTGAGATTATTTTAAATTACGTGTTTATGAAATTMTATAATACATTCAGGTCCATTAAAACATTTAATCGGATTTACAACAGAACGGTTTTCATGTTGTCCTTTGTGCGAATATTGTAACACATTTCATGTGGCAAACTGGACAGCACGTTTCAGTGAATCTCACTATTTTGGAATACAGTGTACAATAGGAAGGAAAGCTGCTTATTTAACATACAATGCCTCAGTAGCTGCCACTGGTGTTTTGGGACATACTTCCTCTAGGACCATAAACACCCTTGTCTTCCCATGCAGCTGCTCTTAGAGAAGAGGGATGGATGGAGGGAGGGGGGAGAAGAGAGGAGATACAGGAAAGGACATAGTCAGATCAGAAAGGGGTGCACAGTCAGCACGTGACTTTAATGAGAGGGATGATGCTGAAGGGAGGAGAACACCAGAGCACAACACTGAACGCTCTGATTTGATCCTCTCTTTCTTTTTTTCTTTCTCAGAAGTATAGTTAACATTTGGGGCTGCCCCCCACTTAAAGAGGCAGTAAGCAGTGTTTTCCTTCTCCCTCCTCCCTGCGTCCTGATAGGTTGCTTGTGTGGCTGCTGTGCGCTGAGAGATTCTTGTGAGAGAATAGAGTGGAGCTGTGAGACACAGCTGGGGCTGAAAAAATTGCCCAAAGGAACAGATGCACTCCTTCCTTAGAAAAATACTTTGCGAGCTGGATATGTGTGTGTTCGGATGTGTGTAAGTGGGGAATGTGTGTGTCTTGGGTTACTTACTCAGGAAGTCCGAAGAGGAGAAAGGGGATGAAAATGGTTGAAAAAATTGTTTTGACTAACTTCCGCTGCTGGCTGTGTGATTTACCCCCGTCGCCTGGATTAGTGTGACTTTTCTCTCTCCTCACACCCAACTATAGTGGCACTACGATGAAGAGAACCAGACCTGTCATAGGTAAGGTATTTTCACTCCCCTCGCTCGCTGGCTGGCTCTCTGTCGGGAGTTATAGGGTGTTTACATGCCAAACAGAGACACACGTTTGTTGTCACTCATGTTGCTAGCCTTGGTCCTAGACTTGATTTCCATAACAACAGTATACCAAGAAGGTTGAGACATACTTCAGCATTTCCTCTGAGGAGATCAAGGGACTCTTGCCTGTCTGTCCGTAGTTAATGCTGAGGGACAAAATGCCTCAGTTGTTTTGCAGTTTTCTGTGGGGGAGATGCCAGTGTGCTTCAGGCTTTTTTRCCCTGGTGCCAACTGTGTGAAAATTAGATTGTTGCGTGATAAAAGTTATGTAGGGTACAAATATATAACATCTGTTGTAATTGCTTGTGTCATTTATCCAGTTCTCTACTCATTATTTCTCAACAGCTGCAATGTTGTTAATTAGTAGGCTACGCAATGATGCTTTTTTTTTTAGCTTTACTGAGCCTTTGTTTAAATAGATTTAGAGGGAAGGTAGGGTAAAGTGAAGTAGGCTACTTGATTTAAGGAATTCAAGTACCTTGTACATGATCATATAACTCACCATAGCTAATGATTAAAAGGAAACCTGCTTGCCCTCTGTATAGTTTATTGAGGTAAACTAACYTTAAACATTTATTAAATAAATGATGTACTTTCCAGGCAGAGAAAATGGTGCATACAGTACAACTCTCAAATGGGAATCATACAAGTTTGAGGTTGTTATATTGTTGTCCGTCAAGTTCATATCTGACAATATTGCATTGCACTTTGACCCTTATGCGATCAACAATCTTGAATATCTCATTAATGGCACGTCACAATAATAAATTCATTCAGTTTACCACACAGCTTGGATTAGGGGAAAATACAGTATGTACTGTAAGTCCTCATATCCAGTAGATGTGTTCCTGTAGCGGAGAGTGAATGTGTGTGTTTCTGCTCATTGGAGCAAATGGAGAAGGCTGTAGGCTCCCTTGCAAAAGGTGAGGTGAACACTGGGATGAGGTGGGTGGAGCACAGAGAATGGCGCCCTTCTGTGTTGCCAAGGCATTATTTCATGGTGTCTCCACATGTTGCTGGCACAACCTGCAACAGAATCAACACTGTGTGGACAACACACCCTACCAGACTAACAATACAGCAGATATGACTGACTAGGGCCTGGAGTTTATCCTGACCACGTGATCTGACTATAGGGAAACATCTGGAGGACCAGGACTGGATAAAGTGCAGTCTGTGTTAATACACTCCTTTATACCATGGCCAGACAGAGGGTGTTTTGTTCACAGTGAAAAGCTAGCTGCAGTGTGCTTCAGGCCAGGGTGACCCCAAACCATTAAGGCAGACTGATGGAGCTTCATCAACCCTCCTTCCCCTCCTCCCCTCCAAGCATCCAGAATAGCTACTAAGTCTTACAGGAACAACACAATGAAAGAATGATCTGTGTGAAAGGGGGCAACAGTCGCTACTGCAGCTTGTAATGGAAATCTAACAAAGGCACACAAAGCTCATCTGCATTCACAGCTAAAGGTCTTGACTGCGAGGGGCAGCGTTACACATGGAGACCACTGTTGGAGAGAGAACAGACACTGTGGAAAGGTCCAGCGCCCAGCCTTGCCCTCATTTCCCACAGATCATACTGAGCTGACTAGTCAGACATGTAGATCACAGGAGGTTGGTAACAGCTTAATTTGGGAGCGAGGGCTTGTGGTAATGGCTGGAGTGGAATAGGTGGAATGCGATCAAATACATCAAACACACGGTTTCCAGAAGTTTGATGCCATTCCATTTACTCCGTTCCAGCCATTATTATGCACCGTCATCCCCTAAGCAGCCTCCACTGATGTAGATGGCTTGTCCACTGATGATGATTGGGCCAGGGTATGGCCTCGGGGCTTGATTAGTTGGGACATGTTGTACGCTAGTGTTTTAATAATACTGCTCTTTCTCCTATGATATTGTGATTGCTGACTGGAGGCATTCTCCTGTTTCCCTCCCCAGATGAGATCATGCAGCAAGAGATCAGGCCGTTGCTGGCTGTCGACATCATAGAGCAGCTGCACCGGCAGTTTGCCCTGCTCTCAGGTATGTATCTCGGGGCTCTGTCTCCTCTCCTTAATCCTGCTTCCCTCACACACAGACAGGCAGATATTGTAGTTCCTCTCCCTTTATGAAGGAGGAAAGATGGATGTCCGAAGGATGGAAATGACTATTATTATGCTCACTTAGAGAGATGTGATCGCTTCTATAGTACTACACATTGCAATGTTTCATGATTCATTTGGATCGCGGAGAGAAAAAGGAAATGTATCATATCCTTTTGAGTCACATTATCAGTTAAAAGGCCATTTCCGGTGTTGACCATAAATCATGATTGAGTTGTGAGCAGACTTGAACCTTTTTAAAATACTGTTGATCGATAGGAGTGCCTCTTAATGACTTCCTGTCCCAGAGTGGACAGAGGTCACAGGAGGTTGGTGGCACCCTAATTGGTGAGAACGGGCTTGTGGTAATGACTGGAATGGAATCGGTGGAATGGTATCAAATACATCAAACACATGGTTTCCAGGTGTTTGATGCCATTCCATCTGGTCTGTTCCGACCATTATTATGAGCCGTTCTCGCCTCAGCGGCCTCCTGTCTGGTCTGCTCCATGACAATAACAGCATTATCACATTACACCGTGAACTATTTCCTCTGACTATATAGGGAGAGGAAGCTTTGTTCAGTGCCTGAAATGGCCACTTTTGGGATGCGGAAGTAGTAAATGTGTACATACATACAGTTGAAGTCGGAAGTTTACATACACTTAGGTTGGAGTCATTAAAACTCGTTTTTCAACCACTCCACAAATTTCTTGTTAACCTCTAACGAGTCACCCTGCCGGATCCGGGATCTTTCTCATCAAAAAAGCTGACTAGCATAGCCTAGCCTAACGCGACAGGGATATCATATAATTTTGTGAAATCACAAGTCCAATGCAGCAAATGATAGATAAACATCKTGTGAATCCAGCCATCATTTCCGAATTTTAAAATGTTTTACAGCGAAAACACAATATATATTTATATTAGCTCACCACAATAGCCAAACACACAACGCCATGTTTTCACCATGTTTCCACCGCAAAGTTAGCTTTCACAAAACCCACAAATAGAGATAAAATTAATCACTAACCTTTGAAAAACTTCATCAGATGACAGTCTTATAACATCATGTTATACAATACATTTATGTTTTGTTCGAAAATGTGCATATTTAGAGCTACAAATCGTAGTTTTACATTGCAGCCACCATCACAAATAGCACCAAAACAGCCAGAATAATTACAGAGAGCAACGTGAACNACATGTTGTACAGCAAATGAAAGATAAACATCTTGTGAATCCAGCCAATATTTCAGATTTTTTAAGTGTTTTACAGCGAAAACACAATATATATTTATATTAGCTCACCACAATAGCCAAACACACAACGCCATTTATTCACCGTAAAGATAGCTTTCACAAAACCCACAAATAGAGATTAAATTAATCACTAACCTTTGAACAACTTCATCAGATGACAGTCTTATAACATCATGTTATACAATACATTTATGTTTTGTTCGAAAATGTGCATATTTAGAGCTACAAATCCTGCTATTACATTGTGAATACGTTGCTATGATCCACCAAATGGTCCGGAGAAATTTTGGACAGTCACGTAATCTAACCAAAAAACTCATCATAAACTTTACTAAAAAATACATGTTGTGCAGCAAATGAAAGATACACTGGTTCTTAATGCAACTGCTGTGTTAGATTTWAAAAAATAACTTTAGTACAACATACAGCATGCAATATTGTGAGACAGCGCTCACCAATTCTCCGCCTTGTTGGAGCCAACACAAACCACAAAAATACGAAATAACATCATAAATATTCTCTTACTTTTGATGATCTTCCATCAGAATGTTGTGCAAGGAGTCCTAGTTCCAGAATAAATCGTTGTTTTGTTTTAGAATGTCCATTTCTTCTGTTGAATTAGCAACTTTGGCTAGCCATGTGGAGGGCACATGTCCAAGAAATCTTTGCGCCTGGAACGAAAAATGATTTCACTTATAATTCCCTGTATCACAATTCCAGTGGGTCAGAAGTTTACATATACTAAGTTGACTGTGCCTTTATAAAAGGAAAATTCCAGAAAATTATGTCATGGCTTTAGAAGCTTCTGATAGGCTAATTGACATAATTTGAGTCATAATTTGTACCTGTGGATGTATTTCAAGGCCTACCTTCAAACTCAGTGCCTCTTTGCTTGATATCATGGGAAAATCAAAATAAATCAGCCAAGACCTCAGAAAAAAATTGTAAACCTCCCCAAGTCTGGTTCATCCTTGGGAGCAATTTCCAAATGCCTGAAGGTACCATGTTCCTCTGTACAAACAATAGTACGCAAGTATAAACACCATGGGACCACGAAGCTGTAATACCGCTCAGGAAGGAGACGTTGTTCTGTCTCCTAGAGATGAACGTACTTTGATGCGAAAAGTGCAAATCAATCCCAGAACAACAGCAAAGGACCTTGTGAAGATGCTGGAGGAAACAGGTACAAAAGTATCTATATCCACAGTAAAACGAGTCCTATATCGACATATAACCTGAAAGGTCCCTCAGCAAGGAAGAAGCCACTGCTCCAAAACCGCCAAAAAAAGCCAGTCTACGGTTTACAACTGCACACGGGGACAAAGATCGTACTTTTTGGAGAAATGTCCTCTGGTCTGATGAAACAAAAATAGAACTCTTTGGCCATAATCATTGTTATGTTTGGAGGAAAAAGGGGGAGGCTTGCAAGCTGAAGAACACCATCCCAACCTTGAAGCATGGGGTGGCAGCATCATGTTGTGGGGGGTGCTTTGCAGCAGGAGGGACTGGTGCACTTCACAAAATAGATGGCATCATGCGGTAGGAAAATTATGTGGATATTTTGAAGCAACATCTCAAGACATCAGTCAGGAAGTTAAAGCTAGGTCGCAAATGTGTCTTCCAAATGGACAATGACCRRAAGCATACTTCCAAAGCTGTGGCAAAATGGCTTAAGGACAACAATGTCAAGGTATTGGAGTGGCCATCACAAAGCCCTGACTTCAACCCTACAGAAAATTTGTGGGCAGAACTGAAAAAGTGTGTGCYAGCAAGGAGGTTTACAAATCCAATTCAGTTACACCAGCTCTGTCAGGAGGAATGGGCCAGAATTCACCCAACTTATTGTGGGAAGCTTGTGGAAGGCTACCCGAAACGTTTGAACCAAGTTAAACAATTTAAAGGCAATGCTACCAAATACTAATTGGGTGTATGTAAACTTCTGACCCACTGGGAATGTGATGAAAGAAATAAAAGCTGAAATAAATCATTCTCTCTGCTATTATTTTTGACATTTCACATTCTTAAAATAAAGTGTTGATCCTAACTGGCCTAAGACAGGGAATTTTTACTAGGATTAAATGTCAGGATATGTGAAAAACTGAGTTTAAATGTATTTGGCTAAGGTGTATATAGACTTCCGACTTCAACTGCACATACAGTACCGTATAGTCTTATTAACACGTATGTGAGAACATTGAGTCCCCTATATCATATCTGTATGCTCACAGATCAACCCAGAAGACTCTCTCAAACATTTTCCATCTCTGCGTTATTTCCCTCATAACCTTCTTGGAGCACAAATAAATGAGTCTTAATCTTCTGGCATATCCATATTTTAGTTACTGGAGACATAGCTGTGGCAGAGGTGTAGGGCCTAAGCTGGGACAATAACAGAGGGAGTTGTGGGTAGTTATTGGGCGGGACGTCCACACCTAAGCCTCTGCCTCCACAGGGGTTGTTTCCATTCCTTCCCACCCATGTCAAACCACCAGGGGTCGGCCTGCTGCACTTCTGCCAAGCTTATGCATCAGTCTAAAAACCCTGGCTCAGAAAAGCTAGCTTTCAGACTTATGAAATTTTACTCTGGAAAAAACACAAGAATGTTTTATGACCTACACCGCAAGCTGTTTTTTTATTCTCAGTGGGTCTCTCAATGGGTTTTCRTCCAATATTACTTTCAGGCAGTACTTATACCTGAAGAGGTGGTGCTTAGTGGAGTTTTCCAGACAGCGCTGTATTTTCTAACATTATCTGATGTAGTGTTGTTGTCAGTGAGAGAAGTAGACAACAAGCCCTGACATGTGTAAGGATCTCCTGTGGTGGCAGGTATGGATTCTTCTGCCATCAGCAGGTAATTGGATGTGTCTGGCTGGGAGGACTGATAGGTGAGATGTRACCCTGTGGGATGGATGGCAGGCGAGATGGCACAGGAAATGAACAAAATGCTGCTTTTAGCACAAAGACAGTGACAGCGTTGGAGTTTGGGAGYAGGGTGTTATGATTGTCTGTGTGATTGGTACATTTTTAGAACCGACTGAGAGAAGGGAGAGGAGGAGAAGTTAGTCAATGCGTGTTGAAAGTAAAGAGCTACCGTTACCTCACCAATAATATCAAAGGCAATGTTTCTTGACGTGCTCCACAGGAATGAGAGTAATGTGTCCAAATAAAGCGAGTGCCCAGACACAACAGCCTTAAGTAAAAAATCAGACTGCCTCGGGCAAATAAAGGCCGTGCACAAAGATACCATTTACAGCAGTTCCCCTCTGTCATCCTAAACGGAACTGTTTTGATGTTGAGAAGAATTCTACCTAGATAATAAGGCCAAACCCTAGTCCCCGATCTCCACCCATGAATGCAAGCACTGGGGGCATGATGTTGAGTGAGGTGGAACACTTTAGATAAATGGTGGCCTTGCTGCTCCACTATGCTTTCTCATAGTGATACACTTTGACTGATCAATCTCTCATTGTAGAGATATAGGATCATGCATTATAATATGGCTGCTTCATTTGTTTCAGGATTTAATAAGAACCTTTTCTTTCAGTTAGAGCAACATATTCACTTATCAAACTTGTTAAGTTTCATGTTTCAAATAATTAAATAATGACTTAATTGTCAAAAAATTATCAAATTATATCAAACATTGGCAAACAATGCTGACATTATTTAACCCAATGCTACCACCTTGTGGTTAATTWGTTTAAATATAACTTTTCTATTGACAGCCACCAATAATATCTGTAACAGCTGAATGTAGGACTGCATCCAATTCATGTTTATTTTCCTGTCAATGTCTGGTGTAAACGAATGAATGTAACAAAACGGACACATTTATAACAACCAATTGTTTTACCCCTCTGTGTGCAGGAGGAAGAGGGAAAGATGGTGCCCCAATCATCACCTTCCCTGAGTACTCAGGCTTCGGCGACCTCGTAGCGGAGGACTTCCAGAATGTTGTAACATATCTGACCAGCATCCCCAGGTATAGTAGGAGCAATGCATTTAAAGCTTTCTTTCCAACCATGCATATTCACCTATGCAGTTCAGATCAATATAGCACTTTTGGTGCACTTTATTTTCCCACAGTGGAGAACACAGTGGAGAACACAGTGGAGAACATAGGCTTAGTGCTTAATTTGTAAATTGGGAGGTGCCAGAACAAAAAGTGAGCCCAAGAGCGGGGTGATCTGGGGCCTCTGAGGGACCAGAACGCATGAAAAATATATAAGAATAAAGTATTGCATGCATTATCATAGCTTTTGCATACTGGCATATAGCAGTTGAATAGACGGGCTTGCTTAAGTTGCACACATTGGGCAAATATTTTGTAGCCTAGGGTCAGGGAAAAAAGTTGACCTTTTTATAAACGTATTTCGTGCAATTCTTCATCATTTTAGATGACTGGAGACTTTAGCAGAATATTTTTTAATACCTCACAAATTATCGAAATGACAGGCTACTTTAACACTGACAAACTGAGAATCTGAGATCAATTTAAACGACCTTGTCTCGAATCCATCAATAGCCTAGGCCTAGGTGTTTGGAGACACATATTATACAATTAGAGGAGGAACTTATACTCTAAAAAAGCTTTCCAGTTTCACTGACTGACCCAATGATGCAGAGCTCACTCACCAGCCATGGCCGATGCGCTCCTGTCAAAAGCCTATCTCTCTTGTTTGACTTTGTAAAACAATTAGCCCTGCCCAGCCCTTAACAGGGCTAATTGGAAGTTGATAATTTGGTAGCCTAAGGACAGATTAGACGTCTCTTTACAGCAGGATCCATTTGCTTTACAACCTGTGTTTTACCCGCAATTGTAGGCCTATTATAAATATTTGCGAAAGGCCTGTTTTGGTTGCATGCTGTTCACTGACCGATTTCCAGCACCTTCCCGACTGTAGGCTATGCCCAGTGATTGGGCTACACAATCCACAGCTAGGCATTTTTTTACATAAACTATTGATCCTCTGTTGCTAAATTATAGGCCTACTCCTGGTCTAGCATTCTGATTTATTTTATGTATTTATGATCAGACAGGAGTAATTCTATAACTTTGGCAAATGTAGCCTATTTCAATTAATCAGGGGGGCTGCAGCACCTCCAGCACCCTTCGGCGGCTGTGATTCAATAAGGAAAGAAATGAGGAAGTGCAACGCTGAAGAGATGAGTTGCAGAATCAGAGCAGAGAGAGATCATAGAAAGTGAATCTCATTCTCGATCTGTGAGAGATACAGGCTCGCTTCTGGTCTACATAGGCTACAATGTTGCGCAAACCATAAACCCGGGCGGGCACAACACAAATCAATTTTTAGAATATCAGGCATGTTTTCACATTACGATGTTTAATGGGCAGGATAATTACAGAGGAGTCAACCTGAACTAACTCTGATTGCTCTGATTGCTTTTATTACATTGCAAATAGTGAAGAAAAAAAATGTATGGCAAGAGAGTTACCGGATCCTGGCAAATGGGTTCTGGAACAAAACAGTCCAAAACTGAGAGGTGCCAGATCCTGTTCCGGGGATCTGGCACTGAATGCTACTATATATTTGGTAATAGCAGGTTAAAAAGTGATGCTTATAGCAGCACAGCGATGCAATGCTTTTAAAGAGTGTGGTTTGAAGAAAGACATTGGTTTATATAGACGTAACCCACTGGGTACACCACATCATTTCAACGTGGATAATGGGGTAACATTTGGTTGAGACGTTGATCAGCGAGATTAAAACCTGTCACCCACTCAAAAAGACAGCCCTAAATTAGTTGAATTTCCAATTTGTGATCATTGTGCTTTCAACCATCTGGAATGGGAAAACAATTTCACATTTTTGGTTTAGTTGTCACCCAAATGTCTACCGATGTGCTTTCAACCATTTAAAAGAAAATCTAATGTGAATACAATATCAGATATTTTATTTATTTATACAACAGATGAATACTGAGCTCCATCTAAAAGCAGAACCAAATGACCTGGATTGCATTTGAAATTACATTAAAAGTACAAGTGGTGAATGCCGTTTGACATTCTGTGCAGATTATTACAGCAATTGTGATGATCTCCACAGACCTGCGAAGACCTATGCATGCTGTCTTGAACATGCATGCTCTATATGATTACATAATAACACATTTATAGTTAGAGAAACCTCAATGTGGCCATGGATGTATTACTTATTTTAAGGTTGAATGTTGCATTAGTTTGTAAGATAATATTTAATTAGTGGCACAGATGGAACTATCCAAGCAGAAGATGCATCTCCTTCAAATTTTAATATTTGGTTGCGTTGACAACCAAACATAATTCAATGTCACAAAATATAATTACATTTAAAATCAAACGGTGCTTGAAACCCTTGGCCTATTGTATTTTCTTTTTTTGTTGTTGAATTCTGGGTTGAATTGAAACAACTGCTGTTGATGACTGCAAATGCTACAGTATATAGTCCTGAATAGCATCAATGATGATATATGAGTGAAAGTACGGTCACTTTTCATTTTCTCTGTTAAACCTACCCTTTGGAATGACTTCAATAGCAACAGTGAATCTATTTCGTTTTTAAGTGGAGATCTCTCAACAACCACTCTCATGATCTAATATTGGCAATAGTCAGTGACAAATATCATAGCTAAGCAGGGCTGGCCTTGAGCTGTAAATAGATCAATTCTCCAGTAGGAGGGGATGCCCAGCCTGTCGTTTTTTTTCTGATAGTGGACTCTGAGGTCTTAAAGGTACAAATTCAACATATTTTATACAAGGTTTGTCTATGTTTAAATTTGATTATGACATAATGATGACATTATCCTGTGGTTGACATTTCACCCTCAAAACAACAGTTGATTACTTTTTTCAAATTCAATTATTTCCCACGGAGGTTCCATGTCACAATACATTGACAAATTATGTTAAAAAAATGTTGATCCAACTAGTTTGTGCCCAGTAGGAAATGCCATTACATCCCCTCTGTATAGGATATGGTTCTGGCTTACTCCCATCCAACAGCAAATCCAAAGGTACTTCCCAAGACACATTTCTTGAGGTGTAGCATTTTCAATTCGTTTTCAATTTTTTTCCACATCCTGAGAAATGTGTCTTGTGAAAAACTCTCCTCCAATGACATTTGTGGCACAATCTGGGATGTTATTCTTTCTCTCACAGTACATCGTGAGGACCATTAATCTTGCCTCATGTCAGCTGCTCGCAGCCAGGAAAATACACAAAAGTTGCTCAGTTAGTAGGAATTATATTAGGCCAGGAAACACATTAAGATGTTAGACATGAGCAACTATATTCACCTTTTTGTCAGAGTAACACATTAAGAATGTTAATGGCCCTCACTTAAAAACCTCTTCCCTGTAAAAGACCCCGAACATTACACAAGTTTACACAGCTCCTCTAACACTGTTAACTATAATGGCCTGGTTCAGAGAGCGCTGAAGTGATTTTGTGTAAACTCTGTTTAAACTGTACAGAGACAGAGCACAGCAGTGTACTGTAGTGCCCTCTTGGATATGTCTTGTGACTGCATGCTTGGATAGCTTCACCTACCGCATGTGTTTATTTCCATCTTTCCTTTGTCTAGTTTGGACGTGGCCAGCATCGGTTTCGTTATAATCATCGACCGCAGGCGGGACAAATGGAGCTCAGTGAAGGCCTCGCTGACGCGGATAGCGGTAGGACGATGTCCATCTTTCACTTCAGACAGGGCTTTTATCTCTTGCCTGGTTATCCAGTCTGTTTGTGCTTTAACTCCTCACTGTGGGACCAAGACAGAATAGGACCAAGCAATTTTATCTCAGCATCATGTAACATTGTAAAATATTATTGCTACCAATGCTCCTATATCAGGAAGTATTGTATGAATAATTTTTGGGGGAGTATAATCTACTGCAAATTCTTGAGATGTTCAATTGAAAGTAAGCGCAGAGCAAAGCTCCCTCCACACAAGGCTAACTCCACACAAGGCTATGAGACGGTATGAAGCTATTTTGTACCTGTGTCCACTAGGGAGCATTTCCAGGGAACCTCCAGCTGGTGTTGGTTCTAAGGCCCTCCCGCTTCTTCCAGAGGGCCATCGCTGACATTGGCATTAAGCTGCACCGGGATGACTTTAAAATGAAGGTACCGGTAAGAATGCTTCGCTACCACTCACCCTGTCCAACTCGTAGATCATCTTAGAAACCTTTCCTCTGTGTCTGGGTGTGAGATAGTGATTGACCTAATGTCATGTGGAGTGTTGCATCGGAGTGTGATGTTCACCTGTAAACTAACTGCTAGAACAATGACTATGTACTCACTGCATGTTTTCCTTGTTTATGGAAAGCTGTAGAATGTGACAACATGCACCTGTATTTCCCTTACTTCATTCATTTTTTGGTGAAGGCCAATTCTTCTGCATTATCCCCAGACACCTACAGTATACTGTAACTGTACACATTTTCGAAGATAAAAGTTGCAACTCCTCCTCAGACTCCTCACCACCTCGCACGTGTGTGTCATCCTTACTCAGGTGTTGTAGAATTCAAGTCAAGGCATCTGGTGAGGAAGTGGAAATAGAGAAATGGAGTAAACCAAAAAACACAGAAGCCTGTATTAACATTATGCCGTGACAATTATTGTCTAACCCTAAAATCAGATGAGAAAACCCAGACTGATAATGCAGAAGATGCCCGAACATCTATAACACACAGTAATGTATGTGAATTTGTTTCCCTACAGATTGTGATGCTCAACTCCCTATCTGACTTATATGGCTACGTGGATAAGGGCCAGCTAACATGTGAGCTTGGTGGGAACCTGGACTACTGTCACAGCCAGTGGATCCACCGCCGGACAGTGAGTTATCATGACATTGGCCTTACACCAGTTATTCTCTGGACTCACTGGAAACAATACAAGTGTGTGTGTTTTTGCTGTCAGGCCATTGAGAACTTTGCTGTGACGGTGAAGACCACGGCTCAAATGCTGCAGAAGTTCGGTACAGACCTGGCAGAGACGGAGCTGCCCAATGATGTGCAGTGCACCAAAGACCTACTCACTACTCACACTGAGAAGCACGACAAACTCAAGGTGGGGCTCTGCTTCAGCGTCAACATAATACTACTGAACCTGGCTTCCTACAATGGTTCACTTGTACTCATGGCTAACATCCTCAACACCTGAAAATGGTGTTGATATTTGTTAGTTTACTATTAGTTACATTCACTTACAGTAGTGTGATCAAATACACCGGGGAATGGGTTCTATCATAGCCTGTGGCATTGTAGTTTAACCACAACCTCAATGGCCTAGATAATAATCAGAGTATTCTGTTCCCAAACCAGCAATACCATTATAAATCGGGTGGTTCAAGCCCTGAATGCTGATTGGCTGAAAGCCGTGGTATATCAGACTGTATACCATGTATTTTTACTGTTCTAATTATGTTGGTAACCAGTTTATAATAGCAATAAGGCCAGAGGAGGTGTGGTATATAGGGCATATACCATAAACCCCTGAGGTGCCTTATTGCTATTATAAACTGGTTACCAACCTTTAAGCCAATCAGCATTCAGGGCTTGAACCACCCGCTTTATAATGGTATTTAATGAATTCTTTCATTTTGACAGGATGAACTGAAATTAGCGATGAAACAGGGAACCACTCTACTGGGCTGTATCAAAGAGCAGGCTGCCAAGTCTGAGAACCACCAGCTAAACCCAGACGAGATGGAGAACCACACCACTGTGGAAAGGTTGGTTACTGGGACCTACTGGAGATGGAAGCTCCTAATTAAATCATTTGTATGTGTTCGGTTCACAAATGATTTAACTTATTGAATTTCTCACTACGAGTATATTCCAGAGGTGGATAAAGATGCTGCATATAATGTCATATGTCCATGTTGTATTTCAGGTTGTTGGCCCAGCTAGATGAGACAGAAAACGCGTTTGAACAGTTCTGGTCCAAACATCACCTCAAACTGGAGCAGTGCCTACAGTTACGCCATTTTGAGCATGACTTCCGAGAGGTACGTATGTTTCTGTGACAGAGTCGCTGACTGCTGTAGTCAGCGGGTTGAGCTTAATCACGTTAACAAAGAAAGCTGGACAGAACACAGCCTGGCTATTTGTGTTCCCCCAGAGACAGCAATTAGAAGTAGCCATTACAATGTAACACCTTGTCCAAAAATAGTTGCTCACCCTTCACTTTTCTCCGTTTTAGTTACACATGCTTTTTTATGTTTGCAACTTCACACTTACAGTATATAGCGCTTCCTCTCAAGCATATGTGTTTGGAAATACTGTACATACATCCTTAACCTCCTGCTCTCTCTGTGTCCCCTCCCCAGGTGAAAGTGTCATTGGACAGTCTGATGGCGACTCTGACAGCCCTGTCAGACATTGGGGACTGTGTCACCCTGGTAGAGATGTTACTGAAGGACCTCAAGACCTTAGAGGAGAAGGCTCAGGTCAGCCCAGTCACATAACAAACGTTATATGAGATGTAACATCTAAACCTTACAATACAATACAAAGCACAATGTATCCACTATGTCTTGCTTAGCACGTGATCATCAGCCTTGGATTGTATTGAATGTGAGCCTAACACGAATGTGGTCATGTGAGATGAATGGCTCTCTGTCTGATGCATGTCAGGAGTCGTTAGAGAAGGCCCAGCTCCATGCCCTACACGGGGACCAGCTGATTCAGAGCAACCACTATTCTGTGGACTCCATATGGCCCAAGTGTGTGGAGCTCCGACACATCTGTGATGACTTCACCAACGAGGCCCAGAAGAAGTACGACGTCCTCTCCAAATCACGCCAAATACACAAAGGCATAGACAAGGTGGGGTGGATAACATAAGAGGCTCCTCATCTCTATATTGCTGTCAGAAAAGGCAATGTCCTCAGGGAGAGATTGTTTGCATGATTATACATGTCATTTACACATGATCTCATGAATTCAAATAACTTTCACAAAGTTTCCCTCTTCCGTCTAGGTCAGTGGTACTTCCACTTTTTCAGCAAAGCAATAAATACATTTACTCATTATCTGTTTCAAAAACGCTTGTTCAGTATATTGTCCCATACAATAATCAGTACCTTCTTTTTTGGTTCCTAAACAACTATGCATGCCATTCATGTATACCATTAGTAGTTCAAAATATACATTAGTGCCATGCAAAGGAGCTTAGATATACTACTGATATGGAGCCTAGACAGTACCTACTGTAGTTGTTCATTCATCCATGTGTTCTCGGGTGGTTGCAGGTGAACCAGTGGTGTGAGTCGGGGGTGTACCTGCTGGCCTCTCAGGCTGTGGACAAGTGCCAGTCCCAGGAAGGGGCTGAGGCAGCCCTGCAGGACATTGAGAAGTTCCTGGAGACGGCCAAGGAGAACCAACTGAGTGATCTCAAGAACATCCACAACCAGTATGAGCTAGTCCTCAACGTTGAAGTCAAGGTATGTGCAGTGCTCCCTTAAACCAGGAACAGATATAGCCCTTGGTTCTCTCCAGACCTGACTGCCCTTAACCAACACAAAAACATCCTATGGCGTTCTGCTTTAGCATCGAACAGCCCCCGTCATATGCAACTTTTCAGGGAAGRTAGAAACCAATATACACAGGCAGTTAGAAAAGCCAAGGCTAGCTTTTTCAAGCAGAAATCTGCTTCCTGCAACACAAACTCAAAAAGTTCTAGGACACTGTAAAGTCCATGGAGAATAAGAACACCTCCTACCAGCTGCCCACTGCACTGAGGATAGGAAACTCTGTCACCACCGATAAATCCACTATAATTGAGAATTTCAAGAAGCAGTTTTCTACGGCTGGCCATGCTTTCCACCTGGCTACCCCTACCCCGGTCAACAGCACTGCACCCCCCACAGCAACTCACCCAAGCCTTCCCCATTTCTCCTTCTCCCAAATCCAGTCAGCTGATGTTCTGAAAGAGCTGCAAAATCTGGACCCCCACAAATTAGCCGGGCTAGACAATCTGGACCCTTTCTTTCTAAAACTATCTGCTGAAATTGTTGCAACCCCTATTACTAGCTTGTTCCACCTCTATTTTGTGTCGTCTGAGATTCCCAAAGATTGGAAAGCAGCTGCGGTCATCCCCCTCTTCAAAGGGGGGGATACTCTTGACCCAAACTGCTACAGACCTATATCTATCCTACCCTGCCTTTCTAAGGTCTTTGAAAGCCAAGTTAACAAACAGATCACCGACCATTTCGAATCCCACCACACCTTCTCCGCTATGCAATCTGGTTTCAGAGCTGGTCATGGGTGCACCTCAGCCACGCTCAAGGTCCTAAACGATATCTTAACCCCCATGGATAAGAAACAATACTGTGCAGCAGTATTCATTGACCTGGCCAAGGAATTTGACTCTGTCAATCACCACATCCTCATCGGCAGACTCGATAGCCTTGGTTTCTCAAATGATTGCCTCGCCTGGTTCACCAACTACTTCTCTGATAGAGTTCAGTGTGTCAAATCTGAGGGCCTGTTGTCCGGGCCTCTGGCAGTCTCTATGGGGGTGCCACAGGGTTCAATTCTTGGGCCGACTCTCTTCTCTGTATACATCAATGATGTCGCTCTTGCTGCTGGTGAGTCTCTGATCCACCTCTACGCAGACGACACCATTCTGTATACTTCTGGCCCTTCTTTGGACACTGTGTTAACAACCCTCCAGACGAGCTTCAATGCCATACAACTCTCCTTCCGTGGCCTCCAACTGCTCTTAAATACAAGTAAAACTAAATGCATGCTCTTCAACCGATCGCTGCCTGCACCTGCCCGCCCGTACAGCATCACTACTCTGGACGGTTTTGACTTAGAATATGTGGACAACTACAAATACCTAGGTGTCAGGTTAGACTGTAAACTCTCCTTCAAGACTCACATCAAACATCTCCAATCCAAAGTTAAATCTAGAATTGGCTTCCTATTTCACAACAAAGCATCCTTCACTCATGCTGCCAAACATACCCTCGTAAAACTGACCATCCTACCGATCCTCGACTTCGGCGATGTCATTTACAAAATAGCCTCCAATACCCTACTCAATAAATTGGATGCAGTCTATCACAGTGCCATCCATTTTGTCACCAAAGCCCCATATCCTACCCACCACTGCGACCTGTACGCTCTCGTTGGCTGGCCCTCGCTTCATACTCGTCGCCAAACCCACTGGCTCCAGGTCATCTACAAGACCCTGCTAGGTAAAGTCCCACCTTATCTCAGCTCGCTGGTCACCATAGCAGCACCCACCTGTAGCACGCGCTCCAGCAGGTATATCTCTCTGGTCACCCCCAAAACCAATTCCTCCTCTCTTTCCAGTTCTTTGCTGCCAATGACTGGAATGAACTACAAAAATCTCTGAAACTGGAAACACTTATCTCCCTCACTAGCTTTAAGCACCAGCTGTTAGAGCAGCTCACAGATTACTGCACCTGTGCATAGCCCATCTATAATTTAGCCCAAACAACTACCTGTTCCCCTACTGTATTTATTTATTTATTTTGCTCCTTTGCACCCCATTATTTCTATTCTACTTTGCACATTCTTCCACTGCAAATCTACCATTCCAGTGTTTAACTTGCTATATTGTATTTACTTCGCCACCATGGCCTTTTTTTGTCTTTACCTCCCTTATCTCACCTCATTTGCTCACATTGTATATAGACTTATTTTTCTACTGTATTATTGACTGTATGTTTGTTTTACTCCATGTGTAACTTTGTGTTGTTGTATGTGTCAAACTGCTTTGCTTTATCTTGGCCAGGTCGCAATTGTAAATGAGAACTTGTTCTCAACTTGCCTACCTGGTTAAACAAAGGTGAAATAAAATAAAAAATAAAAAAATTCACTCATGGAATCCTAATTCCTGGAGTTGTCAGCCTACAGAAGAACAATGGTCCTATTTGTTGATCCCTGATCTGTGCTTTCCATCAGGCTAATGTACAAAAGGCTCTAAAGAGGCTGGACGATGTACAGGAGATGTTTGAGAAGAGACAGGTTAGTCTGAAGAAGTTGTCAGCCAAACAGACCCGGCCCGTCCAGCCTGTGGCCCCCCGGCCTGAGTCCTCTCCCAAACGGCCTGCGCCCCACAAAACACCCAGGACTACCTGCCCTGCCCCTGGTAAGTCTCCCCCATAGAGATAGTTAAAGGACTCAACTTAGATATAACCCCTTTTAGCATTGGCATTGCCATTGAGACCTTTCACCATTTTAAAGTAATCAACTGGGTGGGGATTCCTATGGGTTGGCAGCAATCAGCCAATGATCCGAGCATTGGCTTCTTCAAATTAGGTGCTAGGGTTTGTAAATTAATTTAAGCTATATCACTGCCATATAGTGGCCACAATAAAGTAATGACACAAGATTTGTGGCGGTAAATCACCAATATTAGCTTTACACTTTTTTCAAACACAAAATAAGAAGAAAACAGACTACTTTAAAATGGAGATAGCCTCAATGGCGCTGCCCATGCTGTCACATACGCCATAATGGCACAGATACAAAGTTCAAACCTCTTTCCATCGTAATGGTCTCCCCCCACATGACCTAACCACAAACTTTACCTGCCCGTAATGAAAGATCATTGTAGAGCCTATTTATTGCTATTGAAACTGAAACATAGTCTGTACTTCACAGTCATTTTCTAGTTTAAGACAAAGTATTTATTTAAAACCTTACTTCTTGAGGCTTTTAAAGGAAGTCTATTGTATTCACTGTGGTACTCAACCTACCACAGGAGGAGGACATAGCTTTGGCCCAGGGCCTCCTGCTGTTGTTCCTGTCACACCCTGACCTTAGTTATCTTTGTTTTCTTTATTATTTTGGTTAGGTCAGGGTGTGACAAGGGTGGTTGGTTTAGTTTTTGTATTGTCAAGGTGTTTTTGTCCTGTCTAGGGTTTTTGTAATTCTATGGGGTTTTAGTATGTCTAGGTATATGTATGTCTATGGTGGCCTGAATTGGTTCCCAATCAGAGGCAGCTGTTTATCATTGTCTCTGATTGGGGATCCTATTTAGGTTGCCATTTTCTATTTTGGTTTTGTGGGTTGTTATTCTATGTTTAGTTGCCTGTTCGCATTAGTCATATTAGCTTCACGTTTGTTCAGTATTCTTCGTTAAATAAAGAAGAATGTATTCTAATCACGCTGCGCCTTGGTCTCCTCGTTACGACGAACGTGAGAGAATGGCAAAACGCCTGACGTTTCAAACAGGATCCCTAGATGTCTCTATGCCTTCATGTCAAACATTCCGCTTAATAAAAAWAAAAAACTTTCTTCCTATCCCTGTTCTGTAACCATTTCTAGCACTCAGTCGAAGGATCTCAGAGAACTCTAGTGCCACAAAGCAGCCCACGGAAGCTGAGCTTGCAAAAAGGAAAAATGTAAGCCGCAAAGTCAAAGGGAGCCTCAAGGTAAGACCTGTGGACATCCTCTAGACAATTGAACCTGAAATGGTTCAACTTCATTGACAACAACAACAACCATCTGTTTTTTTTGGCTAGCCACTGGTCCATTTGTATGACAGTGTTCTGACAATTCTTCTTGTATAATTCATCAGAACATAACTCTTGGTCAATGGGAGTCTGGGAGAAGAAGTCATGGGGGGTGTCCTGTTTCAGACATCTTCTGTTTCCTGCCTTTCTCAAGGGAACCCTGCGGGGATGAGAAACACTAGTTTCAAATCAATTGCGCACCTTTTGCCCTGACCACATCACGTCTGTCTGATAAATAGGAATAATGTGCCATACTAAATCAAATCACATTTTATTGGTCACATACACATGGTTAGCAGATGTTATTATGAGTGTAGTGAAATGCTTATGCTTCTATATCCGACAGTGCAGCAGTATCTAACAGGTAATATCTAACAATTCCACAACAAAACGTAATACACACAATCTAGTAAAGGAATGGGATGAGAGAATATACGTATACAATATATGGATGAGCAGTGACAGATCGACTAATAGTGAAGGATACAGTATACAGTATACAGTATATACATATGAGATGAGTAATGCGAGATATGTAAACATTTTTAAAGTAYCATTATTAAAGTGACTAGTGTTCCATTTATTAAAGTGGCCAATGATATCAAGTCTGTAGGTAGGCAGCCGGCTCTCTGTGCTAGTGGTTGCTGTTTAACAATCTGATGGCCTTGAGATAGAAGTTGTTTTTCAATCTCTCTGTCCCAGCTTTGATGCACCTGTACTGACCTCACCTCGCCTTGATTCACCTCGCCTTCTGGATGGAAGCTGGGTGAACAGGCAGTGGCTCAGGTGGTTATTGTCCTCGATCTTTTTTGCCTTCCTGTGACATCGGGTGTTGTAGGTGTCCTGGAGGGCAGGTAGTTTGCCCCCGGTAATGCATTATGCAGACCGCACCACCCTCTGGAGAGCCTTGCGGTTGCTGGCGGTGCAGTTGCTGTACCAGGCGGTGATACAGCCCGACAGAATGCTCTCAATTGTGCACCTGTAAAAGTTGGTGAGGGTTTTCGGTGACAAGCCACATTTATTTAGCCTCCTGAGGTTGAAGAGGCGCTGTTGCGCCTTCTTCACCAGACTGTCTGTGTGCGTGGACCACTTCAGTTTGTCGGTGATATGTACACCGAGGCACTTAAAACTTTCCACCTTCTCTGCTGCTGTCCAGTCGATGTGGATAGGGGGGTGCTRCCTCTGCTGTTTCCTGAAGTCTACGATCATCTCTTTTGTCCACGATCATCTCTTTCTATTTCCCTGACACCACACTCCACTGCCCTCACATCCTTCCTGTAGGCTGTCTCGTTGTTGGTAATCAAGCCTACCACTGTTGTGTCTTCTATAAACTTGATGATTGTGTTCGAGGCGTGCGTGGCCACGCAGTCGTGGGTGAACACAGAGTACAGGAAATGGCTGAGAATGCACCATTGTGTGGCCCCAGTGTTGAAGATCAGTGGAGTGGAGATGTTGTTTCCTATCTTCACAACCTGGGGGCGGCCCGTCAGGACGTTCAGGACCCAGTTGCACAGGGCGGGGTCGAGACCCAGGGTCTCAAGCTTAATGATGAGTTTAGAGGGTACTATGGTGTTCAATACTGAGCTGTAGTCAATTAACAGCATTCTTACATAGGTATTTCTCTTGTCCAGATGGGATAGGGCAGTGTGCGGTGTGATGGCGATTGCATTGTCTGTGGACCTATTGGGGCGGTAAGCAAATTGAAGTGGGTCAAGGGTAACAGGTAAGGTGGAGGTGAAATGATCATTGACTAGTCTCTCAAAGCACTTCATGATGACAGAAGTGAGTGCTACGTGGTGATAGTCATTTAGTTCAGTTACCTTAGCTTTCTTGGGAACAGGAACAATGGTGGCCATCTTGAAGCATGTGGGGACAACAGACTGGAATAGAGATTGATTGAATATGTCTGTAAACACACCAGCCAGCTGGTCTGCACATGCTCTTAGGACGTGGCTAGGGATGCCGTCTGGGCCGGCAGCCTTGCGAGGGTTAACACATAAATGTTTTACTCATGTCGGCCACGGAGAAGGAGAGCCCACAGCGGGCCGTGTCGGTGGCACTGTATTGTCCTCAAAGCGCGCAAAGAAGTTGTTTAATTTGTCTGGGAGCAAGACGTCAATGTTTTCTTTTTGTAATCCGTGATTGTCTGTAGACCCTGCCACATACGTCTCGTGTTTGAGCCGTTGAATTGCAACTTCACTTTGTCTCCATACTGACACTTTGCTTTTTTATTGCCTTACGGAGGGAATAACTACACTGTTTGTATTCAGTCATGTTTCCAGTTGCCTTGCCATGATTAAATGCGGTTGTATTTGCTTTCAGTTTTGCGCGAATGCTGCTATCCATCCACGGTTTCTGGTTAAGGAAGGTGTTAATAGTCAGAGTGGGTACAACATCTCCTATACACTTCCTTATAAACTCGCTCACCGAGTCAGCCTATACGTCAATGTTATTGTCTGAGGCTACCCGGAACATATCCCAGTCCACATGATCGAAGCAATCTTGAAGCGTGGTCAGACCATCGTTGGATAGACCTAAGCACGGGCGCTTCCTGTTTTAGTTTCTGCCTAATAGGAGGGGAGCAACAAGATGGAGTCATGGTCAGATTTGCCAAAAGGAGGGCGGGGGAGGGACTTGTATGCATTGCGGAAGTTAGAGTAGCAGTGGTCGAGTGTGTTGCTCGTGTATTGCAATCGATATGCTGATAGAATTTAGGTAGCCTTGTTCTCAGATTAGCTTTGTTAAAATCCCCAGCTACAATAAATGCAGCAGCCTCAGGATATATGATTTCCAGTTTGCATAAAGTTCTAGTCATGCATGATAAGCCTCTCTCATCTTATCTAAATGTTAGCACTATGACTATGAGGGTGACGTTTGAAAGGAAATAGGGGCCTCCAAGGTATATACAGTATGTGTCACCATTTCACCTGTCCATGACTGCAACAATGTGTGTTTGTGTCCTCAGATTGAGGTAATGCATGAGGCAAGCCAGGGAGGCTCCAGCCACGTCCTGGTGACGAACGAGACAGAGGAGAGTCTTTCAAACAGACGGAGGTAAATGTCTCTTTCTGTTCTCTGTCCATATACAGTATCTTATCTGTTTCTTTCTCTCTGCTCTTTTTCAAAACCACTGCATACACACACTGTTGCTAGTGTTGAGGTTTATGACATTTTACAAGGGACTGCTTTCTCCTCAACCATTAGTTGGTGTTAGTTGAAGAAACTTTGAAATAGGTCACAGAGAGAGTGAAAATTGAAAGACGAGGTTAGGAGAGCATAGCATTTACAGTACAGTGGTCTGAAGAAAGGGCTTGTAGCGATGATGAAGATAGACTTTTATTGAGGCAAAGGCTGCCGGCTGACTGTTAGCACCCAGGTGACCACACACTGTATGACTGCTGTGTGGAATGTCTCCTGCTCTAATTTCAACCTGCACAGTGCCTCCTGATATGGAGCATACTAAGTTTATTAATACTCGATAAGTCAATCACATTATTTATCTTGTCTTTATTGTAACTGTTACGGTTCGTAGGAGTGTACTCCCTGTTGCATGGGTACAATCTCTGACTCAACAGACGTTTTTATATTTGGAAACCTCTTGAGGTTCTGAACTAGTGAGGAAAGTGGCTCAAACTCAAAGGGATATGGTTGAAAGACAGAAATAAAATGGGCACAGGAAGTGAATGATATTTGCACTCCCCTCTGCCAAGCACAGGCATTAGAAGCAGTCACTGTAGGCCATGTGTATTTGCATGACATTGAAATGAGACGTACAGAAGCTTATGTACATATGGTATGTCACCTGATATGTTTAAATGTCCTGTAACAGTTCTGGGTATTTATGCAATAGTTTTTTTTTTTGTACACAAGATTTTCATAAAACACATATAGGCTGTGATGTCCCTGACAATGTCTCTTTTGGAGCATAAAGTAGCATCAGATAAAAACCGCAAGAAGTAAATGAAGGACAGAGTTTGGGAAACCCCTGGTGTAGGCTAGGGCCGCTAGAGATCCATACTAAATCCACATTTTCACTGCCAATCATTCAGATTTCTTTATTACTCATGCCAGATTTATAATTGTAGAGAATGTTAAAGACCCTTAGCAAACATTGTGAAGTGCTTTATGTTTGAAGGTGGGGTTAGTTAGCTTATTTCAGAGAGTAGTTAGTTTCACAGTGAATTCCTTTCTGCAGAGTCACTAAATGCTGTATGTTACCTTATTGGGGGGCCCAGACTGTAAGACAGGGAGAGATGGGGGAGCAGAGTTCATATGGAATGATTTAGTGAGCAGGATGTGGTTTAAAGCTAATTGTGTTTGCTCATGGTTTGCAGCCTGACATTTTAGGAGAAGTGAAACCAGGGAATGGGGGAAGAAAGGAGTTGGCTCTATAGAGATAAGAGTGAAGGTAAAATTAGTAGGATACAGACGGTACACTTTCAACCAGTTTAATTTAATGAGCAATAGAAAACTGAATAAAAACCCTAATGTCAGCTAGTGAGGTAATTTATTCAAATTATTCTTCCCTTACGACTTCATGCAGCCAGCCAAAATGTTCCTGAATGCAGCCAAGAACACGAACAGTCTGTTTACCATCACACAATTAGCTAAAGCACAAAGTACAACTGCAGTATCCATCAAGCCAAGGCAGGAGTGGTGAATATATGCTCAAGAACAAGGCTTTGGTCTTTATTTAGAAAATGATACCAGCGGTAGACACTGAAATATAAAATAAAATAAAGACTGACATTCTGTGCAGCCTTACAATACACTATGAAAATGCTGCTTTGCATGGGTAGGTATTTAAATAGTAAGGTTTACAGAGGAGCATTACTTTCACTGCTGTGCAGTACATCTTTCCCAACAGACCAGAGGAAATGTCATGGATCTGGGGGTCCGTCGCTGCCTTCCAAAGGTACCGGACATCTGCCACGTGTCCGTGAGAGGTGATCATCTTATCGTAGATGCAGGGGTGATAGGGGGCCTTCCCTTCCCCTGAAAAGTAAACATGTTCCTGGGGAGACATCCCCATGGCGTTGGCACAGATGCCCATGAACACATCATCAATGTACAGCGAGGCATTGAGGGACAGAGTGGCCTGGTAGATTTTGGAAGCCACGTCCCCTGAGACAACGTACCCTGCCCCCGCCGTGTAGTCTGGGTAAGATGGCCACTGGTACATCTCATAAGGCACGTGGTACTTGCTGTCCTTCCGGCGGTTAGGTGGGGCTCCCCTGTGCACGTGGCCCACCCAGAGGTCCCGGGCCCCCTGACGGATTAAGCCCTGCAGGTAGTGCACCAGGTTGGGCATGTGGACAAAGATGTCGTCGTCGGCTGACATGAGGAAACGTGCTTGGCTGCAGTAGTTGTGGCTCCAGCGGAACTGCAGCAGCAGTTTGATGGTGAGGTTGTGAAAGGTGTCAACAAAGTCCTGCTGGACCAGGTCCCCATAGACCTGGTCCTCCCCCAGCAGCCCCCTCTGTACATGGCCCCTCTGCTGGGGGTTGGGGTGGACCCCCAGGGCAAACACCACCCTCACGGTGGCCCCCAACTCCCTCTGGGTGTAGGCCTCATTCCCCCAGGTGGCCCGGATGGCCTGCCTCCTCTCCAGGTTCTCTGGGGAAGATTTGACGAACAGCAGCAACAGCACTTCATTGCTGTCACACTTGTCATGGTGGTTGATGAGGTATGGGAAGTTGCTCTGGCTCTTAGCCTCCTTCTGGCTGATGCCAAAGCTCTTGTTGATGAAGTCGTAGCTGTTGACCAGGTAGCGGTAGGAGTAGGACTTCATATGGCTCACCACATGGTGGTCCAGCTGCTCCCAGCACACCATCAACACGGACAGGACAAAGCACGTCGTCACCAGCTGCACACATTGACATTTTCTGATCCTTCTGAAATTCAAAAACATTCTTCAACCTTCCTACCCTTGCCCCCCCTTTTCTATCTTTTTGTCAAGTCCAATAGGTTGTTGCGTTTGACAGGCTGCTACTTTCACAATTATTCCAAATGATTTGGGAGTGTCTGAGTTCCATCATATTTGCCCAACGGCAGACATGGGCTCCTCAGAGAAATGTTGGTCTTCAGTTAAATTTCATCTCCTCCTGACACCTCTCCACTCTGCTCTCTACTGGGACTGTATTGTTGAGACAATCATGTCTCCAGTCATCACCGTTTTGTTGTGTCCACACAGTCACAAAGCATTCCACATCATAGGATCTGAAAAGAGAAAGACAAAAATATGATCATATTGCACTAATAGGAAATGCATTTGAAATTGTGAGTCAATATTATGTTATTGAGTCATTCTGAGGATGTGAATGAAACCGCTAGATGTGCTTGATCCATCACGCCGGCTAAACCCGGTAAGTACTTTTGAAGTTATTCCAACAGTGCTAAAGTGCGAAAACCGCAGGGCGGCGTCAATCAAGCATGCTTATTCTGTCCAACCTGGAACGAGGCATCCATCCTCACGTCCCCAAGGTAGGCTACCCAAACAGCAACAACAGCCGTGGGTCGAGCAATCGCATTTAGTTCACAATGCGTGGACAGTCAAAATGCAATATTGATTGTAGGCCTATAAATACAGACTGGTAACGTGGCTTTTCAATCAACCTACTCACCGGGGTGAAAGAATGACAGTAAGGCTGAAGGCGAAATTGTAACTTTTCTCATATTCCAACGATTCCAAACTGAAGACGCAAAGCTGTCAAAACGCGTATGCTCAGAGCTCCCTACAAAAAAATTCACCATGTCATTCTATTTAGGTTAATATTTCAATTAAAAGTTGGGTGAAAAAAATACTAAATTCCCTTGCGTTGAAGACTTTTGCAAATCCAATCAGTTTTCCACGTTGATTCAACATCATCACATTACATATTTTTGTTGAAATAACGTGGAAACAATGTTGATTCAACAAGTTTTTTGCACAATGGGATGTAGGCCTATTGCTGAGGAAAATGAATGAATTTAAATTAAAAACAGAAATACCTTTATTTACGTAAGTATTCAGACCGTTTGCTATGAGACTCAAAATTGAGCTCAGGTGCATCCTGTTTCCTTTGGTCATCCTTGAGATGTTTCTACAACTTCATTGGAATTCAGCTGTGGTAAGTTCAATTGATTGGACATGATTTGGCTAGGCACATACCTGTCTATATAATGTCCCACAGTTGACAGTGCATGTCAGAGCAAAAACCAAACCATGAGGTTGAAGGAATTGTCTGTAGGCACAGATCTGGGGAAGAGTACAAAAAAATGTCTGCAGCATTGAAGGTCCCCAAGAACATGGTGGCCTCCATCATTCTTAAATGGAAGAAGTTTGAAACCACCGAGACTCTTCCGAGAGCAGGCCGCCCGGGCCAAACTGAGCAATCAGGGGAGAAGGGCCTTGGTCAGGGAGGTGACCAAGAACCCAATGGTCACTCTGACAGGGCTCCAGAGTTACTCTGTGGAGATGGGAGAACCTTCAAGAAGGGCAACCATCTCTGCAGCACTCCACCAATCAGGCCTTTATGGMAGAGTGGCCAGACGGAAACCAATTCTCAGTAAAAGGCACATGACAGCCCACTTGGAGTTTGCCAAAAGGCACCTAAAGTACTCACAGACCATGAGAAACAAGATTTTCTGGTCTGATGAAACCAAGAATGCCAAGCGTCACGTCTGGAGGAAACCTGGCACCATCTCCACGGTAAAGCATGGTGGGGGCAGCATCAGGCTGTGGGGATGTTTTTCATCAGCAGGGACTGGGATACTAATCAGGATCGAGAGGAATATGAACGAAACAAAGTACAGAGAGATCCTTGATGAAAACCTGCTCCAGGGCGCTCAGGACCTCAGACTGGAGTGAAGGTTCACCTTCCAACAGGACAACGACCCTAAGCACACAACCAATACAATACACAACCAATACAACGAGTGGTTTCGGGCCAAATCTCTGAATGTCCCAGCTACAGCCTGGACTTGAACCCGATCGAACATCTCTGGAGAGACCCGAAAATAGCTGAGCAGCAACGCTCCCCATCCAACCTGACAGAGCTTGAGAGGATCTGCAAAGAAGAATTGGAGAAACTCTCCAAGTACAGGTGTGCCAAGCTTGTAGCATCATACCCAGCAAGACTCAAGGCTGTAATCGCTGACAAAGGTGTTTCAACAAAGTACTGAGTAAAGGCTCTGAATACTTATGTTAATATGATATTTCTGTTTTATTTTATTCATTTGAAAAAAGTTCTATAAACCTGTTTTTGCTCTGTCGTTGTTATGGGGTATTGTGTGTAGATTGAGGACAATACAGTGCACCAACGCGGCCCACTATCAAAGACTGTGGACTCTCCTTCTCCGTGGCCGACGTGAGTAAAACATTTAAACGTGTTAACCCTCGCAAGGCTGCCGGCCCAGACGGCATCCCTAGCCGCGTCCTCAGAGCATGTGCAGACCAGCTGGCTGGTGTGTTTACGGAAATATTCAGTCAATCCCTATCCCAGTCTGTTGTCCCCACATGCTTCAAGATGGCCACCATTGTTCCTGTTCCCAAGAAATCTAAGGTAACTGAACTAAATTACTATTGCCTCGTAGCACTCACTTCTGTCATCATGATGTGCTTTGAGAGACTAATCAAYGATCATATCACCTCCACCTTACCTGTCACCCTAGACCCACTTCAATTTGCTTACCGCCCCAATAGGTCCACAGATGATGCAATCGCCATCACACCGCACACTGCCCTATCCCATCTGGACAAGAGGAATACCTATGTAAGAATGCTGTTAATTGACTACAGCTCAGTATTGAACACCATAGTGCCCTCTAAACTCATCATTAAGCTTGAGACCCTGGGTCTCAACCCCGCCCTGTGCAACTGGGTCTTGGACTTCCTGACGGGCCGCCCCCAGGTGGTGAAGGTAGGAAACATCATCTCAACTCTACTGTTCTTCAACACTGGGGCCACACAAGGGTGCGCTCCCAGCCCCCTCCTGTACTCCCTGTTCACCCACGACTGAGTGGACATGCACGCCTCCAACACAATCATCAAGTTTGCAGAAGACACAACAGTGGTAGGCTTGATTACCAACAATGACGAGACAGCCTACAGGGAGAAGGTGAGGGCCCTGGGAGTGTGGTGTCAGGGAAATAACCTCTCACTGAATGTCATCATCAAGAGATGATTGTGGACTTCAGGAAACAGCAGAGGAAGCACCCCCCTATCCACATCAACGGGACAGCAGCAGAGAAGGTGGAAAGTTAAAATTCCTCGGTGTACATATCACCGACAAACTGAAATGGTCCACACACACAGACAGTCTGGTGAAGAAGGTGCAACAGCGCCTCTTCAACCTCAGGAGGCTGACAAAATGTGGCTTGTCACAGAAAACCCTCACTAACTTTTACAGATGTATAATTGAGAGCATCCTATCGTGCTGTATCACCGCCTGGTAAGGCAACTGCACCGCCAACAACCGCAAGGCTCTCCAGAGGGTGGTGCGGTCTGCATAATGCATTACCGGGGGCAAACTACCTGCCCTCCAGGACACCTACAACACCCAATGTCACAGGAAGGCAAAAAATATCATCGAGGACAATAACCACCCGAGCCACTGCCTGTTCACCCAGCTTCCATCCAGAAGGCGAGGTCAGTACAGGTGCATCAAAGCTGGGACAGAGAGATTGAAAAACAACTTCTATCTCAAGGCCATCAGATTGTTAAACAGCAACCACTAGCACAGAGAGCCGGCTGCCTACCAACAGACTTGATATCATTGGCCACTTTAATAAATGGAACACTATTCACTTTAATAATGCCACTATAAGAATGTTTACATATCTCGCATTACTCATCTCATATGTATATACTGTATCCTTCACTATCTATTCTTTACTATTTATTGCATGTTTAGCCGCTCTGTCATTGCTCATCCATATATTTATATTCTTATTCCATTCCTTTACTTAGATTTGTGTGTATTAGGTTTTGTTGTGGAATTGTTAGATATTACCTGTTAGATACTGCTGCACTGTCGGATCTAGAAGCATTAGCATTTCGCTACACTCGTAATAACATCTGCTAACCATGTGTATGTGACCAGTAAAATTTGATTTGAGATTGATGAGGAAATAAACTATTTAAGACATTTTAGAATAAGGCTGTAACGTAACAAAATGTGGAAAAAGTCCAGTGGTATGAATACTTTCTGAAGGCACTCCATCCCATTGTGCTCTATCTCTGAAAGGATGATGGAAAATTGTCAGTATTTATCTGTCAGAGTTCATCCTCTGTAGATGCTTGTTCACAGTGTGTAGTATCTTAACCCTCTCAACCGTATAGCTGTAGTTGCCGAATCTTTTGTGAATGAATGCATAAGCCAACCCAGCGAAAGTTCAATAATGGAGGGGCTTTAAACTAACAGAGTGCATGGAATTGCTGAGGTCTGAACAAAACAGTCATCATGACAAAAAAAAATCATTACAGCAGCAGATTTAGGCAGTGGCCCACAACAATAAGCGGCCCTGACAGCATGCATCATATAACCTTGTGTCAATACCATGATTGCCATCTATCCAACAGTCCCAACGCAAATAACATTCAACTCCCAATTAGAATTTCCTCCCATGTCTGGGTGTCACATATGAGTGTCAATAAGAGGTAGAAATTAGATTGTTGTTTACTTTCTAGGTTATTGTAATCACAAAAGGTTGCATTTGTTTGGTTGACATTTTAGGAATTGTGAATATTCCTGACCAAAACAACAAGAATATACACTATACACACAAAAGTATGTGGACACCTCTTCAAATTAGTAGATTTGGCTATTTCAGCCACACCCATTGCTGACAGGTATATAAAATCGAGCACACAGCCATGCAATCTCCATAGACAAACATTGGCAGGAGATTGGTCTTACTGAAGAGCTCAGTGACTTTCAACGTGGCACCGTCATAGGATGCCACCTTTCCAACAAGTCAGTTTGTCAAATTTCTGCCATGCTAGAGCTTCAACTATAAGTGTTGTTATTGTGAAGTGGAAACTTCTAGGAGGAACACCGGCTCGGCCGCAAAGGGATAGGCTACACAAGCTCACAGAATGGGCCTGCCGAGTGCTGAAGCGCATAGCACGTAAAAATCGTCTGTCCTCACTTGCAACACTCACTACTGAGTTCCAAAGATCACCATGCGCAATGCCCATAGTCGGCTCGAGTGGTGTAAAGCTCGCCGCCATTGGACTCTGGAGCAGTGGAAACATGCTTTCTGGAGTGACGAATCACGCTTTATCATCTGGCAGTCCGACTGACAAATCTGGGTTTGGTGGATGCCAGGACAACGCTACCTGCCCAAAAGCATAGTGGCAAATGTAAAGTTTGGTGGAGGAGGAATAATGGTCTGGGGCTGTTTTTCATGGTTTGGGCTAGGCCCCTTAGCTCTTGTGAAGGGAAATCTTAACGTTACAGCATATAATGACATTCTAGACGATTCTGTGCTTCCAACTTTGTGGCAACAGTTTGGGGAAGGCCCTTTCCTGTTTCAGCATGGCAATGCCCTTGTGCACAAAGCGAGGTTCATACAGAAATGGTTTGTCGAGAGAACTTGACTGGCCTACACAGAGCTCTGACCTCAGCCCCATCAAACACCTTTGGGATGAATTGGAATGCCAACTGCGAGCCAAGCCCAATCGCCAACATCTGAATGGAAGCATGTTCCGCAGCAATGTTCAAACATCGAGTGGAAAGCCTTCCCAGAAGAGTGGAGGCTGTTATAGGAGCAAAGGGGGGACCAACTCCATATTAATGCCCATGATTTTAGAATGAGGTTTTCGATGAGCAGGTGTCCACATACTTTTGGTCATGTACTGTATTTTCTCTCTCTCAAAACTATTTAAAACAGAAGTTCACCATAGCGTTATTATAGGCTACAAAGTGTAATATATTTTAAATGATAGGCCTAGTGCAGGGGTGGGCAACAAACGGCCCGCAGGTTGCATATGGCCCGTGAGCTTATTCAGGGGAGGTTTTTTATTTTTTAATTGGGGGGAGGGTGGGGATTTATTATTTAAAAAAAAAATACAGGCCAATCTTGAACATCTAAAACTTGAATTGCCCACCCCTAGACTAGTGAAACATTAATCCCTACCAATGCAAATCTTTTCACTGATCAATGACTTGTAAAGCCAACTGTCCCCACGCAGTTCCTTTGAAAGGGGGAAAAATCTTTGAGCCAACCTCCCAGAATATAAGTCCAAGAATGTAAACTCTTGGCGACATGAATGTGGTTTATTAGTCATCAGCTCAACAACGATGGTTTGAGAATGAAGTAGGCATCTATAGAGAAGTATAATCAACTACAGTTTTGTGCTAAATTAGGTTCTAAGTAAGTTCAGATAGTCAGATTAAAACACAATAGAATAGGCAGATAAGAACACCTAAATGGAGTTATTTTTTGTGTTAGCATATGTTATGATTTTTTTAAATGACATAAATTCCATATCATTCTTGAGTCAAAAGAAAATATTGCATTCTGTTAGATTTCTTGTGTCTATTGTTTTAAAACCTACCAAGAGGGTTGGGTTCCAATTCCATGAAAGGGTGTTGGCCTCTTCCCCTCCTTTCTCCCCTTCATCCCCGCGATGATTCTACCGTTAGTTGTTATCTCACCACAGGCTAACTGTAAAAGCAGTGTGAATTCAGGAGTGCGACATGAGCATAGATTTGTTTTTAGTTTTTCACAGTCTGACTTTTCTTTCTCAAACCCTCTACTGAAAGTCGACACCTTTTTGCTTTGAGCAGCTTAAGTTAATATAAACAGTCTTTCAGCTAGCACATACAATCCCCCCACCACCTCCCTCTCCTCTCCCAGATCACTTACCAGCCTGTGAGAGTTCCATCCACGTGTTGCTGGGAAAAGTACAGAAAACTACTCTCCCCTGCCCCTCTTTTCCTGTAGATGAGCAATCTCTCTCCCTCTCTCTCTCTCCTTCCCGCTCTCTCTTTCCCCTCTGTGTGTAAGGAATGGCAGCATCAGCCCCCAGCCGCCTGCCTGCCTCCCAGTGGTTTTCTCCTGCCTGAGCTGTTCTGTCTGTACGTCTCTACACTGTGTGACTGTGAAAGACTGAGAGAGCAGAATGGGAGCGGGGGAGGAAACCGCTGGGCTAGAGGGGGAAAGCTCAGCCCCTGTACCTCCCCTCTCCCTGCCTGCCTCAGCTGAGTCAGTCTATGATCCTCTCTCTGCGTTATCATATCAGTGAAGCCAACCAGTAGGATTGAAGCTGGATCATATGCCAGAGTGCCAGAGCTTGGAATTTGTGTCATCTGAGTTGCATCAGCTACTACAAATTCTGCACAATAAAGGTAATTCAGTGTTCCCGAGGGTCACATTAGGAGAGGGTTTGCACAGGGGCAAACTCTGGCATTGTCTTCTAGTACATGATATGTATACATTATTTGTTTTATATAGTTATGGCATTGTTTTTCTGTTGGAGGAGGTTATCTTTGCTCCCTGACTTAATTCTAGGCACACAGAGGTGTGTGGAGATCTAAGCTATTTTATGCACTAATAGCTTAGCTAGTGTTGCTGTAAGCAACATGAGGGAGGATGGCAGAGTATGTATCATTAAACACTCCACTAGGGTGCTCAATAAAAATGATTTTACCTAGGAGCTCAAATAACAGGCTAGGCACATGACGTCATGGACCAGTTTCCCTCCAGGGCTTCAATCAAGGCATCTCTGTCCATAATATTTATTCACATGATGCTGCCCTATCTTCCAAAATCGATATGCACAGATCTTATTGCGGTGGGACTTAGGAGGCAGTCACCTATGATATAACAGATGCTTGCCTCTGTGAGATTGGCAGGGGCTTTTGGAGGAGCTTTATTGACCTATAAAATGTGACCATACATCAAACACCACTCAGTGTCTCGATGGGCTCGTGATGGCACATAAAAATCAAGACCTCAGAACTCATACAAATGTGCACATTAAAGGGGCCATTAAAGTCTGGAAATGTTAGCTTTGCTCAAGATGGTTGGTTTTATGACAACTTCCTCGGTTCATTCTCCAAAGGTCTTATTTCCCCCCTTGTACCTCCTATCTGGGCTGCTGTACTGTTGTCTTTAGCAGAGCCTCTTTTGAGTTTGTACAATAACCTGATGATGATGTTGATGATAATTTAGAACTTTGACAAAGCACTTAGTGTATGAGAGGCAGTTGATGTCCTCATTATGGGTTTCATTAATCTATCTGCATTGACAAATACGACTAAAGGGCTTCTCTGCAATTGTTGTGTATTGACGGATCCTGTATTTTTCCTCCCCAGACACATCATGAACGAGCTTATTGAAACTGAGAGGCTGTACGTCGAGGAGCTGCAGAGCATCATAGAGGTGCGTTTGTTACTTTAATTGGCTCTCTCGTGACTGTGAAACGCTGCCAGTTAGTGGCAATAATGTCAAGGAGACAGTAGAGAAAGCGCTCCTTTCTGTTTACTGCACCTAGGGAAAATAAAACCCTGTTCTAAAAATCGAATTGACTGTCAGTGTAAATGTTGCATTAGATCTGCCCATTTCAGAATGCCATGTGAACTTTTGTTGAACTTAAAATGTGCTGTCTTTATTGATTAGATGAGTCATTAGGCTACGCAAACTGTCAGTGATTGATTGATTGAAGTTCACTCAAGTGTTGTGTAAAGCCATGTGGAGGACTGGATTTTATTGGGTTCAGATTATCAAAGAAGCGTTGACATTATCATTGTTTTCACAGAGCCATTACTCATTAGCTTTCAATGTGATTTTCTCCTCCAGGGATATGCTGCCGAGCTGGACAACACAGAGCTTTCCCCCCTCATCCCCGCAGCCCTGGAGAACAAGAAAGATGTACTGTTTGGCAATCTCCCAGAAATATATGAATTTCACAACAGGTGACCTAATTTCCTCTGTCTCGTTCTAAATTACATTTCCATATTCAGTGAGTTGACAAATGTGCCTGCGACGTCAAAAGAAAAAAGGATTGGCATGGTCCCCATCCCCCCTGCCACATGACAATCCTGAGATAGCCTTCTTCCTCTCACTGATCTCCCACTGCTAACAACTTCTCTTAACCTGACCTGTGTTTAACACATTCCTACCATGCATTCATTGGCTGCAGGCACTCACATGGTACAACTGGTTATTTTATTTTCTCTCACAGTTTGGGAAGTTTTCCCCCCATTTTTCACTGGAAGCTATATATAGAACACATTGTACGGCTATGTCAACTATGAAGGCTCCAAATAACATTTCTCATCACCAGAAGGGTATGCTACAAAGCAGAATAAATAAGTAAAGGCGTCCGCATGCTTCCCATCCGGAACAGTTCGTGCATAAACTGTATTATGACGAGATTTTGTGACGTTTGCTTCGTTCTCCGGCAAGGGTTTTTCGGCTGTTCGTGCGCATACACATTTTTGTCGAGGCAAGCGAAGTTCTGAAGCTGAAGTCTAGGCCCCTTCGTCGGTAATTGGTCAACAGTAGGGAATCTTCAATTAAGTGTTTGTTGTCATACAACTATAGACGATTTGTTTTCATGCAAATGTTTCCCCTTGAGAAATACTGTACCAAGCATCCTAGTTAGATGTAAAACTGCACGACTAAGATCTCTTCGGCAAAAACATCCTAATTAATGACAGATTTCTTGAGTTATCTTAGATTAATACTGACTACGGCGTCTCAACATGGACAAACAGTACTATTGCTGCTTTTTTGTCGTTTTTCAAGCGAATGTGGAAGGTATGCGAGCGCACTCGTTCGGTTCGCCTAGCGGAGTTCGCCAGCCTAACTGAAGCATGCCGAAAGAAGCCTTTTGCCAGCTAACTTTGATATCTACTGATTGATTTTCTGGTTTATTAGGAAAGCTAAACTAAGATATGTACTTTTAGTTGTTGGGTCAATCAGACCATGCATATTTCAAGGTTATCTTAAAAAAAAAAAATGTATCATACGTTATTTAGGTAAGTTAACTGCCAGAGTCGTTGATCTTACTTTGTAAAATACCTCTCTGAGCAAGAAGTAAAAAATAAACAAACATCCTGCATTGTGATTGGCTGAGAGAGCTCAAATGACAGTGGTCCCTGTATTGTCTTGGGGGTTTTGTATTCTAGGCGTGACGCCCCATGTGWTGGACACCCATTGTTCTGCAAGGCCCTGTGATCACTCCCTCTCAGGTGGGGTTAGGTTACAGTGAGAGGGCCAAACAAAAGGTTCCACAGGGACCCATAGAGCTCCACGCCACATGGGCATTCAATATTATGCAGACACATTCACTTGAACATGTCCCTTCACCCCCGCTTTTCCAGTTCGTCCATATTTCTTATACAATAACAATATCCATAACACATAGATATCAGATATGTCAACATTTCAGTGCCAGGGTTTTAGCTCTTAACACTATCATTTCATTATCCGTGGATAATTTCTGTTGTGTAATGTTTTATCTCTACTCAGCTAAATACTGTCCAGTGTCCATAGCTGAAGGACTTACTGTATTAACTCCTTGGTGTGGAAATGCTTACGGAGTTAAAACCCAGGACAAACCCCCAAGCATGATACTAATGGGACACTCATTGGGAAGGCTCAGGGTTCAGTAGGTTAATTCAATGTCAACTGCAGGGCCCCACAAAAATCCCAACCTTGTTGTTCAGACTGGCATCCATGGCTTCCATAACTTTACACATCATAGACGTTCCAAACAGAAGTGCACAGACTCTGTCTACCAGCTATAATTTCCCAACATACTCTTAACTTCCCAGCATAGGAAATGGCAATCTGATGAATGTGCAATTGTATCCAATGCTATACAGTACTTTATGTACCTTGTAAGGGGTAAACAGGAAATGTGTTGAACTTTTTAATTGAGTTGACTTTATCCTTCTTGTTCGCAGGACATTTTTCAAAGAGCTTGAAAATTGCATGGAAAGGCCAGAATTGGTAGGGACCTGCTTTTTGAAAAGGGTGAGTTCCTTGTGTTGATGTAATTTGGAAACTGAAGGCCGTTACTGTGCTGTTATGTTGCATTGCTAAGTGTCTGTCTCTCTCCAGAAAGAAGAGCTGCAGATCTATGAGAAGTATTGTCAGAACAAGCCTCGATCAGAGGCACTGTGGAGACAGTGTGGAGATAGCCTGTTCTTCCAGGTGACTCCCATTCCTTGGGTGTCTAAGTGTTGTCATAGTTATGATATAGTATTCCACTGTATAATGGTGTCAGTTTACATTATTAAAGGGATACTGTGAGAACCTTGTTCTACTTCCCCAGAGTCAGATGAACTTGTGGATACGATTCTTATGTCTCTGCATGCAGTATGAAGTTACGCTACCGTAAATGTAGTTACGCTACTGTACATGTAGACTTCCAGTCATTGCGCTAATGCTAGTTAGCATTGGCTTTCGAAACTATCGCTAAATTCCTTCATACTGAACGCAGAGACATACAAATAGAATCCACAAGTTCATCTGACTCTGGGTAAGTAGATTAAATGCCGGAAGTTCGCAGTATCCCTTTAAGCAACACGTCACTGGAAAAACTTAAATTTCCTGTTGTTTAGGGTACGGATTTGGCTTGACAGACAGTGCATTCGGAAAGTATTCAGACCCCTTGACTTATACCACTTTTTTWWATTATTATTATTATTTTTTTTTACACATTACAGCCTTATTCTAAAATGGATTAAATAGTTTTTGTTCCCCCTCAATCTACACATAATACCCCATGATGAAAACAGTTTTTTAGAAAATTTTACAAATGTATTATAAATAAAAATGGAGATCACATTTACATAATTATTCAGACCCTTTACTCAGTACTTTGTTGAAGCAATTACAGCCTTTACAGCCTAGAGTCTTCTTGGGTATGACACAACAAGCTTGGCACACCTTTCTTCTCTGCAGATCATTGTTCTCTGCAGATCCTCTCAAGCTCTGTCAGGTTGGATGGGTAGCGTCGCTGCACAGCTACTTTCAGGTCTCTCCAGAGATGTTCGATCGGGTTAAAGTCCGGGCTCTGGCTGGACCACTCAGGAACATTCAGAGACTTGTCCCGAAGCCACTCCTGCATTGTCTTGGCTGTGTGCTTAGGGTTGTTGTCCTGTTGGAAGGTGAACCTTCGCCCCAGTCTGAGGTCCTGAGCGCTCTGGAGCAGGGTTTCATCAAGGATCTCTCTGTACTTTGCTCCATTCATCTTTCCTTCGATCATGACTAGTCTCCCAGTCCCTGCCACTGAGAAACATCCCCTCAGCAGGATGCTGCCACCACCATGGTGCCAGGTTTCCTAAAAAATMTTATGCTTGGCATTCAGACCAGATAATCTTGTTTCTCATGTTCTGAGAGTCTTTAGGGGCCTTTTGGCAAACTCCAAGCGGGCTGTCATGTGAGTGGCTTCCGTCTGGCCACTCTACCATAAAGGCCTGATTGGTGGAGTGCTGCAGAGATAGTTGTCCTTCTGGAAGATTCTCCCATCTCCACAGAGGAACTCTGGAGCTCTGTCAGAGTGACCATCGGGTTCTTGGTCACCTCCCTGACCAAGGCCCTTCTCCCTCGATTGCTCAGTTTAGCCAGACAGCCAGCTCTAGGAAGAGTCTTGGTGGTTCCAAACTTCTTCTATTTAAGACTGATGGAGGCCACCGTGTTCTTGGGGACCATCAATGCCGCAGACATTTTTTGGTACCGTTCCCCAGAACTGTGCCTCGACACAATTCTGTTTCGGAGCTCTACAGACAATTCCTTCAACCTCATGGCTTGGGTTTTGCTTTGACATGTACTGTCAACTGTGGGACCTTATATAGACAGGTGTGTGTGCTTTTCCAAATCATGTCCAATCAATTGAATTTACCACAGGTGGAATCTCAAGGATGATCAATGGAAACAGCATACGCTCAATTTGGAGTCTCATAGCAAAGGGTCTGAATACTTATGCAAATAAGGTATTTCTGTTTTTTTATTTGTAATAAATGTGCAAACATTTCTTAACCTGTTTTCGCTTTGTCATTATGGGGTATTGTGTGTAGATGGATGAGAATTATATATATATTTTCAATCCATTTTAGAATAAGTCTGTAATGTACCAAAATGCGGAAAAAATCAAGGGGTCTCAATACTTTCTGAATGAACTGTAAATGATTGCAACAGGAAACATTCTATGATGTTTGTTACTGCAGGAATGTCAGAAGAAGCTGGACCACAAACTCTCCCTGGATGCCTATTTACTCAAGCCTGTGCAGAGGATCACCAAGTACCAACTGATGGTCAAGGCAAGTTTATCACTGAGGTTAATCTTTCACTTCAGCACTATACAATCACAGGCTTATTCAAATCTGAGAGCAACACACAGATAACAGATACGATGTAAATGTCTTCACTGCTCAAACATCCTCCTTCACTGCCCAAGGGCTAACATGCAAAGCACTTCCTTCAGACTGATCTAATTGGAAGACCTTAACTCTCAAGCAGAGGAGGCTGGTGAGAGGAGCTAAGATACATTATTTATCCCACTTGGCTTTGTCCTGACCCGGCTCTGTTTCCTCTCTAGGAGATGCTGAAATGCAGTAAGAACCAGGAGGGTACTGTTGAATTGGAGGAGGCCCTTGCCACCATGCTGGACATCATCAAGTCTGTCAATGACTCCATGCATCAAATTGCCATAACGGGATTCGAGGTCAGTAGTTTCAAGTTTTATTAGTTGTAAAATGGACACGAGATGCATCGTACACACACCGTCCAATGAAATGGTTACTTGCAGGTTCCTTCTTGACAATGCAAAAACAACAAGAAATAATAAAACATAACAATACGAACATAAAGTAAATGGCTCAATAGAATGTAATAAATATTTTAGCATAAGTAAGGAAGGCACAATTTATAGTCCAATATTTACATGTGATTTGGGGAAGGGGGGATTGGGTATGTGTTTTAAATTCTGCTACCAATTGTGCAGTATGGTAGCAGGAGTTGTGCTGTGTGTGTATCATGAATGTGTGTGCGTGCGTGTGTGTGTGTGTGGATGAGTGCATGTGTGCTACAGTGCAGGTGGTCAAGTCCAGTTCAAGTGTTCAGCAGTCTGATGGCTTGAAGATAGAAACTGTCTCTGAGCCTGTTGGTATCAGACCTCATGCTCCAATACCGTCTGCCTGACGCAAAGGGAGTGAACAGCTCGTGGCTGGGGTGTATGACTTGGCTCGAGTGAAAGGGTTTGAAAAATCAGTCCGATTTAGATCCTTACTGTTCCTATCTTAGAGTGGATCTGTTGGGCTGTGGAAAAGTTCCAGGAAGTCCTGCTGTTAATCAGTTTGACTAATCTGGTGGAGAGAGTGTTATGGCTAGGTGTAGTGTTATGGCTAGGTGTACTGTARGTGTGAAGGTGTAGGACTGATGTCCCCTGTGTACCTCTCCCATCCACAGGGGAACCTTAGTGAGCTGGGCAAGCTCCTGATGCAGGGCTCATTCAACGTGTGGACGGACCACAAGAAGGGCCACAGCAAGGTGAAGGACCTGGCCCGCTTCAAGCCCATGCAGAGGCACCTGTTCCTCTACAATAAGATGCTGCTTTTCTGTAAGAAGCGGGAGGAGACCACGGACGGACACGAGAAGCCGTCCGCCTCATATAGCTTCAAACACTCCCTAAAGGTGAGGGTGGCTTGTGGGGTCAGTTCCTTGTTGGACAAACATAACAATTGCTCACCTGGGATTTGAATGGTTTTAACTGTCCGTGGGGCTACAATTCTCACCATCCTCCACTTACTTCGCCCTTCTCATATGGAAACTTTACAGTGGCTCTCTCCGATCCCCTGAGAACCTTGGAGTTCACTGTCATGCCACATATTTCAATTCAAGCTTATCTAGATGCATGAAAAGCCAGGGCAGGAAACTGGGCCCTGAGATGACAGGACCTTATTTCATCAATGGGATGCTGGGACAACCCTGTTTTCTAAAGGAAACCTTTGATGAACTTGTTTTTTTCTCTCACTCACTGATATAAAATGCTGTGTATGTAATACACTCTGACTGTCATTGGGTCAATGAGTAATGGTGTTCATAACTTAATAGGAAAATAAGTTTCAGTCCAGGGCTGTTTCAGGATAGAGCCATTCAATTGGAATTAAAGCTGAACTAAAAAGCTGTAGCAGTTCACATTAATTTGCAGAATACAAGCGCCTCTGAGCAGGATTCTATCTTTAAATTCTTCTATTTACGTGTGTTTGTGTGAAGCTGCAGGAGAAATCAGAAATATAAAGCTGTCATTGTTGTTAACCACAGCCTTGCCCCTGTTTCAGATGAGTGCTGTGGGAATCACCGAAAATGTCAAAGGAGACATTAAGAAGTTTGAGGTCTGGTATAACGGCAGAGAGGAAGTTTATATCATTCAGGTACATGTCCATAAACTTTCTGCGTAAAAAATAAAACTCAATTGTTTCCGTTTAAATGACTAGTTATTTTCCAAAGAATACTAAATAGATGCCAGACTTTGTAATAAGAGCTGTGATTCAGCAACATTCTTTTCTAAGAAGCATACCTCTCACTCTTGAGACATTTGTCATAAAGACGTCAAATGCCTTTTCTGTATGATATTCTCGTTGTGACCACTTGGTGGCAGTGTTGTCCCACAGAGTAGCTCCTCAGACGTCGCTATAACAGAAACATCCACTGTCTGGTGTGAGGAAGGCTGTACAGTTAAACCTCAGAGGGTGTATATATATATATATATATATATATATATATATATATATATATATATAGATAGATAGTGTGTGTTTGTGTCTCTCCCCAGGCTCCCTCCATGGATGTGAAGAACATGTGGGTGTCAGAGATCCGGAAAGTTCTGACAGGCCAGCTAGAAGCTTGCAGAGGTATGCAGTGTGTGGGGATTCTCTGTCTAGGCATATTTATACCATCCTCTCAGCTCCCACACCGGACACCTGGACACAACCCTGACACCTCCCAGAATGCTGATGTGAATGTTAAGCGGGGGGAGACCAGTTTTTGAGAACACATACCTGACCAGATGATACAGTCCACACATTCCTGTCCTCCTCTCCTCCTGTCCTCTCTCTCCACCTCCCTAATAGTATGCATCAATCGCCCCATGTTCCGCTCCGAAGCGCCTGACAGTCAGGAAAACGACCCTCTGTGCATTGTGTACTCTCAACTGAACTGACAACCTGTGTGTGAGAGAGGGTGTATGTGTGAGGGGACTGGGTAATGACACAGCAGCCCTCATATGAAGCAGAGAGAGTGAAAGAGGCTCTGGCCTGACGGAGGGCTGGATGTCATTTACGCCTGTCTCTGCTGGCAAGTGGTGGGAGGGGAGCACGTACAGCAGCATAGAGTAGCACACAAGATAAGCCAGTGTGAGATGTTAAAAAGCCCAGCGACATGGGGTTTGTGCAATAGCAGGACAAGGCAGTGGCTTGTACTGCAGCTGTTTGATTTGATTCCTCCCCTGGGTTTTGGCAGTCAACTGTCCTGTCCCTCCTGTTAAAGACACAGATTAGGGGCTTCCATTCTGTCTACACCACTGTTTTGGCCCACGGCTTCTGGTCTGACTACACTGTTTTGGTCCACATACCCTCCTGTGGCGTATGTAACTCCTGGGATTTCTCCTGTTTTATCGCCTGGCATTGAAACATAGTTTTATCAATCTGCTTTTGACTGCAGGTTTCTCACACAGTCCTACACGCAGTGTGATGTACACAAGCATGCAAACAACAAATGTACACACACACTTGCATACCTATGAGTTCACCTCACTGACCGTTTTATATCAATTTAACCTAAACTAATATGTCGTTCCATTGTAAATCTATGTTCTATTCCAATACCATTTTTTCTCCATTCACAGAGGCTAGTCAACTCCATCAGAAGATCACTGAGAATGTGTATCATGCTCCCATGAGGTAGAGTACTTGGTCTCACAACGTTTTCATCATGTCGTGTGATTGAATGGCAGCAGCGCATAGATGCTCTCAAGTACAGGGAATGTAATGCTTCTATAGTGGCTGTGTGATTGACTGTCCCATATCGCTCCTCTCCGCCGCTCAGAAACATACGCAAAATGGCCCTGAGGCAGTCGGACTCGTCTAGCCCGGAGACAGGCTTCAGGAGGAGCAACCCCAGTCCCAACATGAGACAGAAACGAGGTGAGAGATCACACAGCCGCTGACGGCCCCCGCCAACTAGGGCTGTGGCGGTCATGAAATTTTGTCAGCCGGTTATTGTCATGCAAAAGACTTCCAGTCTCACGGTAATTGACCTTTAATTAACATGAACACGTTTAGCATACAAGCCGCTGATGCGGGTCTTTGGAACATTTACTAAATCAATTTAATATACACCATCACAATAAATCTATTTTTTTTTTGTCAGTTCTAAAAAACTTGATATGAAGAAAATACATTTCAGAAGAACAGAATATGAGTTGGCCTACTGTAGGCCCATGTTATCTGGCTATGCTCCATGCCATAGGCTGTAGGCTTGTTCAATTAGCTGACAAGATTTTATAGTAAGAAAAATATCATTGAACTTAGCTGAATAAAATAGAAAGGATATTTTTCTCATTAAGGATCGATTGACTGCGCATATGAAGTGGCCATGTTGAGCATAAAAGAGATCATTTGAAAAAGGTCCTACATGCTAGATTTAGAGTTATTTGGCAACTTTAGTTGTGAATGATACAAACTTTAGAATGTCTTAGAAATCAAAACATACAGTACCAGTCAAACTTTTGGACACACCTACTCATTCAAGGGTTTTTCTGTATTTTTACTGTTTTCTACATTGTAGAATATATAGTGAAGACATCAAAACTATGAAATAAAACATGGAATCATGTAGTAACCAAAAAAGTGTTAAACAAATCAAAATATATTTGAGATTCTTCAAAGTAGCCACCCTTTGCCTTGATGACAGCTTTGGACACTCTTGGCATTGTCACGCTGAAATAGGAAAGGGCCTTCCCCAAACTGTTGCCACAAAGTTGGAAGCACAGAAGCATTACGATTTCCCTTCACTGGAACTATGGGGCCTAGCCTGAACCACGAAAAACAGCCCCAGACCATTATTCCTCCTCCACCAAACTTTACAGTTGGCACTATGCATTCGGGCAGGTACTGCCAGAATGCATAGTGGACTGCCAGATGGACTGCCATCTGGACTGCCAGATGGTGAAGTGTGATTCATCACTCCATAGAAAGCATGTCCACTGCTCCGTAGTCCAATGGTGGCGAGCTTTACACCACTCGAGCTGACTCTTAGCATTGAGAATGGTGATCTTAGGCTTGTGTGCGGCTGCTTGGCCATGGAAACCCATTTCATGAAGCTCCCGACGAACAGTTCTTATGCTGAGGTTGCTTCCAGAGGCAGTTTGGAACTCGGTAGTGAGTGTTGCAACCGAGGACAGACAATTTTTACACGCTACGCGCTTCAGCACTTGGCAGTCCCATTCTGTGAGCTTGTGTGGACTACCACTTCGCGGCTCAGCTGTTATTGCTCCTAGACATTTCCAATTCACAATAGCATCACTTACAATTGACTGGGACAGCTCTAGCAGGGCAGAAATTTGACAAACTGACTTGTTGGAAAGGTGGCACTCTTTGACCATGCCATGTTAAAAGTCACTGTGCTCATCAGTAAGGCCATTCTACTGCCAATGTTTATCTATGAAGATTGCATTGCTGTGTGCTCGATTTTATACACCTGTCAGCAACCGGTGAGGCTGAAATAGCCGAATCCATTAATTTGAAGGGGTGTCCACATCAACCACTGTTTGAGGAGCATGCACTCACTGGTGATATTCCACCAAAACTCTGTATGCAATGGCTTCTCCAACCTTGTTCCTGCAGCTAAGTGCTTATTTCGGGAAACCAAGTGAAAACTGTTCGCGGACATCGATAGTAACATATTTGTTGACAGCCCGTCTGCACGCTCGAGAAAGGAATAATGGAGAGGGWGGAGATGGAAATGCATGCTGGTGAGATATTCTGTATAGCTGTGTCACCCAATTAATTATGAAAATATAAAAATGCCCTATTACTAGGCTATTCAAAATACAAATTCACTCATTGTAGGCTAACTGTAAGCCGCACTGCACAATCAATGAACCAACAGCATCGCTTAGAGCTATACGTTCACTCTCAGACTCATGGATAGACATTTTGGAGCGTAGCATGCGTAAAGTAACCAGTCCATCCAGTATGCATAATAATACAGTCCYCACTCAAAGGCGATTACTAGAATTGTTTAATTTTGGAGTATAGGCTAGACCAATTATGTACCAAAGACATCTTAAATCAGTTTTATGTTTTTCTGCTATGTGTAATAGGCTATGTATTGTATAATGACACATTCATAATTTTTATGAAGTTTTCTTTTTGGGGGGGGGGGGGCTTGCATATGCATAAGATCTTGTATGGGTGTTTTGAATTAATCATCACCTTGGATAGCGCTGTCCATTTCGTTGTGTTAGGCTTTGAAACACAACAACCATGTTTTACACGGTTTCAACCTGCTGTTGAATTTCTTTCTTGAAATTGATCATCGCAGTGAGGTGAGTTTTAAAAGTACTATTGGCCTTCTGTTTTGCTGATATGTGTTTGATGTGATTTTCAATTGCATTTTGCATTGATGTCAGTGGTTAAAGGGACAATAGTGCCCTGAGTACCCAGTTATTAGGAGCTGAGGCATGTCCAAAGTGCATAAAAGGAGAGTACCGTGACTCACGTGGAATTTTACTGCGGTCATGACTCATGACTGCTGGTGTGGTGGTAATACGGTCGCCGCAGAAGCCCTACCACCAACCCCCGAGCCCTGACAAACTAGCATCCACTCAGCTGCGTTCACTGGAAACAAGTGGCAGCATCTGCCGTCTACAAATTATCCCATAATGGCATTGTGAAAGACACCAGACTGATGGCACAATTAGCTGGGATGTTTCATCTGGGCTTTAACTCTGTTAGTGAGAGATGAGAGGATGGATGTATTACTGGCTCTGTCTGTCTCGGCWTCATCCCCAGTCAACCCCTCACCCCCACTCCACTCTGATTGTTCACTACACTGGCTCACTATACTGGCAGATGAGGATGAGGTAACAGGTACGATTTCACGCCGTGTAGAGCCCGGCGGCAGGGTGCTGCTGCATGACAGTGAGAGGGACCTGGGCTAACGGTAGTCTGTCTGCCAGGGAGCGAGTGGTGGTGGTTAGGAGAGGAGAGTGGCTCTTTGACTCTGGATGTAGTCGGTGACTGGACGTCAGTGGCTCGAGAAGTAAGTGGATCTGACAGGTGCTTAGTCCTGGGTACATGGGGGCCTTTATTACCCCCACCACGGACTCACAGAGAAAATCTCTCTCCTTCTCCTCTGTGGGAAAGGAATATGACAGAAGCTGTTGTAGATTTGAGCTTTTACCACAAAAAAATGTATCCAGTCCCAACCTTACACTAAAGTCATACAGTTACGCAGCCGTAGTACAGTACAGGTTTGACTACAATGAGATTTGTACTGTGGTCTGGTGGGATTTTTTGCTTTGACCCATATGTAGCTGATACCAACCATTTCCCTGATTGGAACTGTTTCCTTTTTGGGTCAGCAGGACCCACCCCAGAGGTCATGACCCCAAATACTTTAGTTTCAATAATACATCTCACTATACCTCCCAAGCAATGTTCCCTCAAATTTTTGGGGGCACTAAGCAAATTTTAGGTCCCGTGAGCGGAAACTTGAATGTTGTTTACAGTGAACACTGAGGCTGTACCCTTACAGTTTTAGACAGTAGCCAATAGGCTATTGTGGCAATTTGAGCATTGTGTAGACCTACCAACAAAACCACTGGAGCAAATCCCATAACATGTTCACATGGAAATAGCTTTTGATTTCTATGATATATCCTACATTAGCCTATATGTTAAATGCAGGCCTACATTGCATGAGACTTTTAAAATTGTTTTTACATTATGAAGAGCTTGATATTAATTATGTTTTACTTGGTCTGTAACACCATGGGCCAGTACATTGCATTGTATTGTATGATTTTTATACAATGTATTCATTTAACCTTTATTTAACTAGGCAAGTTAGTTAAGAACAAATTGTTATTTACAATGAKGGCCTACCAAAAGGCCTCCCGCGGCGACGGGGGCCTGGGATAAAAAATAAATACTATATAAATATAGGACAAACCACACATCACAACAAGAGAGACACAACACTACATAGAGACCTAAAACAACAACATAACAAGGCAGCAACACATGACAACACAGCATGGTATCAACACAACATGACAACAACATGGTAGCAACACAACATGGTAGCAGCACAAAAACATGGCACAAGCATTATTGGGCAAAGTCAACAGCACAAAGGTCAAGAAGATAGAGACAACAATACATCACACAAAGCAGCCACAACTATCAGTAAGAGTGTCCATGACTGAGTCTTTGAATTAAGAGATTGAGATAAAACTGTCCAGTTTGAGTGTTTGTTGCAGCTCGTTCCAGTCGCTAGCTGCAGTGAACTGAAAAGACGAGCGACCCAGGGATGTGTGTGCTTTGGGGACCTTTAACAGAATGTGACTGGCAGAACGGGTGTTGTATGTGGAGGATGAGGGCTGCAGTAGATATCTCAGATAGGGGGGAGTGAGGCCTAAGATGGTTTTATAAATAAGCATCAACCAGTGCGTCTTGCGGCGTGTATACAGAGATGACCAGTTTACAGAGGAGTATAGAGTGCAGTGATGAGTCTTATAAGGAGCATTGGTGGCAAATCTGATGGTCGAGTGGTAAAGAACATCTAGCCCCTCGAGAGCACCCTTACCTGCCGAGCTATAAATTACGCCTCCGTAATCTAGCATGGGTAGGATGGTCATCTGAATCAGGTTTAGTTTGGCAGCTGGGGTGAAAGAGGAGCGATTACGATAGAGGAAACCAAGTCTTGATTTACCTTTAGCCTGCAGCTTTGATATGTGCTGAGAGAAGGACAGTGCACCATCTAGCCATACTCCCAAGTACTTGTATGAGGTGACTACCTCAAGCTCTAAGCCCTCAGAGGTAGTAATCACACCTGTGGGAAGAGGGGCTTTCTTCTTACCAAACCACATGACCTTTGTTTTGCAGGTGTTCAGAACAAGGTTAAGGGTAGAAAAAGCTTGTTGTACACTAAGAAAGCTTTGTTGTAGAGTATTTAACACAAAATCTGGGGAGGGGCTAGCTGAGTATAAGACTGTATCATCTGCATATAAATGGATGAGAGAGCTTCCTACTGCCTGAGCTATGTTGTTGATGTAAATTGAGAAGAGCGTGGGGCCTAGGATTGAGCCTCGGGGTACTCCCTTGGTGACAGGCAGTGGCTGAGACYGCAGATTTTCTGACTTTATACACTGGCACTCTTTGAGAGAGGTAGTTAGCAAACCAGGCCAAAGACCCCTCAGAGACACCAATACTCCTTAGCCGGCCCACAAGAATGGAATGGTCTGCCATATGAAAAGCTTTGGCCAGGCCAATAAAAATGATGCAAGAAACCACTTTACAAAATAAAATATATTATTACCATACAGAGAATTAGACAATGTAGGCTAACCCATTGCCTATTGGCTTATTTACATATTCAAGCCTGTCTCAAAATACAACACTGCCTCTTTAATTAAGACAAAAGCTTTTTACTGGACTGGCTTTTCAAAGAATGCTTGAAATGTGGCCTACACGTTTTGTGCTCTTGTAGGAAGCAGTAACTCCCCATTGCTGACCTATACTTATCTATAGTTGGGATAATAACTCACTAACTAGCAAAGAATATCAACAAACGTGCACACGCACGGCTCTGCTCTCTGATCTGAACAGATCTGAAAAGCGCATTCACTAGCAGGTGATTGAAAGACCGCTCGTCAGCAAGCTACACCCGCCAATGGAATTCTACTCCGTTGCGCTCTGGGTCTGCCTACAACAAAACCACAGACTCAATATTGCAAAGTTAGATTTGTTTTGGTTTGTTGCATTGGAAATGTTGCATCTCTTGCATCGCTGCGCAGCATGACATTTCTTCTAAGTGGCAGTCCTGGAGGAGGTGGGTGCGCCGCACCCATGCACAGTTTAGAGGGAACATTGCTCCCATGTCTTCTGGGGATAGTCTGACCAGCTGTTAGATTCGGCCAACCCGTGGAGGCTGCTGAGGGGAGGACGGTTCATAATAATGTCCGGGACTAGGCAAATGGAATGGCACCAAACACTTGGAAACCATGTGTTTGATGTATTTGGTACCATTCCACTGATTATTCCCCAGCTATTACCACAAGCTTGTTCTCCCCAATTAAGGTGCCACCAACCTCCTGTGCTACCAAGGATACGGTATATACCACGCTCACATTCTCAGTCAGTCTACTGGATTCTCTCTCATAGTTATCCAAAAGCTCCAATTTATTTTCTCATCTCAAGATCTCCAGAAGGCCAGAGTAACCTCTGAGGAAAGAAGAAGAAGCAGCAGCATTGACATTTCTCTGTTTGGCACCTTTGTCAGAGGTGTGATGTTGGTGAAAGGAGGTGAAGCTGGGAGTTGTGATTATTTTGTGTTCTCACAATCAGAAGGTGATAATTATGTACAAGATAAAATGGACATTTTGAACACCCTCCAGGGCAGGTGGTTAAAGTGTCCTTGAAATCACACACACACACAAAATATACATTATTTATTGTGTAAAAGTGTCTTCTAGGGTTGGCATTGGCAGGTGTCTAAATCCTTATACCGTTGCAGTTACAGCATGATTGTGGAGGACTCTTCTCTTCCTAATGATGGAGCATAGCGGGGTCAATCATGGGTCAGGTTTAGTCCATATGGTGAAAGGCTCCAGGAAATTCCATGTCAAGCTTATTATGCATCTCAGAGCTCTGTCTGTTGTTTAGAACAGAGAGAACCTTTTGGTAGGGATGAGAAAGACCTAGATAAAAGCCATCATTAACAACCATCTGTATCAAGTATGGTCTTTTAATWATTTTTTTTATTTTTATTTAACTAGGCAAGTCAGTTAAGAACAAATTATTTTTTAGTGACGGCCTACACCAGCCAAACCCGGACGATGCTGAGCCAATTGTAAGCCACCCTATGGGACTCCCAATCACGGCCGGTTGTGATACAGCCTGGATTCAAACCAGGGTGTCTGTAGTGACGCCTCTAGCACTGAGATGTATTGCCTTAGACCGCTGTGCCACTCGTGAGCCCCCTTTATAAACATGCTTTTTTACAACCTTGTCAGCWCTCTTCAAACTTCTGACCATCTGAATCTATTTTCAGAAATAGATTGAGGTTGGTCTACCCCTGATCTTTGAATCAGTTTTCATGCAGACTGTAGGTGATTGAGTAGTGGTCAATGTCTCCAAAATGTCCAGGGTTGTCATGGTGTCCATACTACTCTTCCCTCTGGCTTTCTCTCTATCCTCTGCCTCCTTTACCATTGTCCTCTCCCTTTCCCTCCCTAGCTGATGCTTCTGCCACTAATAACCCTGACCACAATGGTTATCTCGCTAGAAAGCGTTTCACCTTGCAGGGCCTCTCCAACAGAAGGTCTCTTCCCTCAGGTAAAGAAGCCATGACATCTCCACTTACCACCACCACCACCACCACCACCTCTCCATCCTAACTTTTGACTTTGGCTTCATCCCCTCTTTGAAGAGGTCCCCCTCATTGTGTTGTGAAGAACTTAACCTGCTCTCATTCATTCTCATTGTTGGTCATCTCATCCCTAGCCTGCTACTCTGTGTGTTGTTGTGCTGCTAATACATACAGGCACTTTCGCTCAGAGCAGAGAACTATTGTACTCCCCTCCGTATTTATTTCGAACAGTGAAGCAAAAACTTTTAATTTGGCTCTATACTCCAGCATTTTGGATTCGAGATCAAATGTTTTATATGAGGCGACCGTACAGAATGTCACGTTTTATTTGAGGGTATTTTCATACATATCTGTTTTACTGTTTAGAAATGAAAGCACTTTATGTATCTAGTCCCACCGCTTGTATGTGTCAAAAGTATTTGGACACATTCACCTATAGTGTATTAAAATAGTACAAAGTTTAGTATTTGGTCCCATATTCATAGCACACCATGAGTACATCAAGCTTGTGACTTTACAAACTTGTTTTGGATGATTTTGTACTCAATAGAAATGAATGGTAAATAATGTATTGTGTCATTTTGGAGTCACTTTTATTGTAAATAAGAATATGTCTCTGAACACTTTTACATGAATGTGGATGCTACCGTGATTACGGATAATCATGAATTAATCATGACTAATGAGTGAGAAAGTTAGAGGCACAAACAGGGCCGGTTCCAGGCATAAGCGGTCGCTTAGTGTCCCCGGCTGCTAGGGATGTCAGCTAGAAATGTGTAGATTGGTAGTTAGTCTAGCCAGCTATTTAAACTTGTAGTATTCATAGCCAAATACCGACTAGGCATGCAGGGAACCTGTCCAGGAGCCCTGACCTCCAGGGGGCCCTCATTGATTTTGTTAGTCATTCTCACTCAGATATCATATTAACATGGCATACATAAGTCATTACAACATGTGTAGAATTGCAGGAAATCAGCTTAAAAAATACAAAAATGTCTCACCACCCCATGGCAAATTGGGTACAATTGCAAGAAATTAGCTGTAAAACTACAAAAATATATATATCTTTGCCCCATGGCAAAATTAGTATAGAATTGCATGACATTGTTATAAAATTGCAACGTTCTCTCATCCGTTTTCTCTTTAGCTTCACTGTCCAAATAATTATGGAGGGGAGTATATGTCACAAGTTGCCAAATACTTGTATGTCTAGGACAAAGGGATTTGACATTTTCAGGAGTTTAGTTACTAAATGAGAAGGTCATGCTGCAACGAGCAACCGAAAGGTAGGCTGTTATTTTATCGAATGGAGTTGTTGTTGACAAAGACAGGGAGCACAGCAAAATAGCCTCAATTAGTGTAGCTGGCTAGCTATCTTATCTAGATTCTTTACATCGATTTGATGCAGTAAAGACAGGCACTGCCAGATGGGATGATGGATAACCTATGGGCATTTACAAGTTTGTCTGCCTAGCGCGAGTCGGTGTCTACTTTTACGCTCTATCCCTCCCTGGGGGCACCACCTCTCCCGAGTCGCGCAGTCTAGGCATCAAACAAGTGTTCAAGTTTAAACAAAGTTACAAAAAAATGTAATGAAATCATTTCAAATGCCCATCACCAGTATAGAAAGAACAACCTTGGCGTCTAGGCAATGAAAACACATGAAGGCTACATTCTCAGCAGTAGTAAATGTCAGCCTGTAATGTGCTATGCTCTTGACATTTAAACGCGCATTAAAATGTTTTTTTTTTTTAAGAGGATGGTTTGATTCAATGTTTTTCTCTTGTTTTAGTGGTTAGGGTTCACTTCAAGGCACACAAAAGCATAATGAACGATGGCAGAGAACTCTTTCTCTCCACAGAATACATCCTTAATCACAATACTGATAGCTTGGCGCTACATCAGATGTTTAACAGCAAACATTATACTGCTTTTAGTTAAACAAACAAATTGAACAGGGATATGGGTTTATTTAATTATTGTTTTATTACCACTTTGGCGCTATTACAGGGGTATTGTGGTTTGTAAATGGGCAATAACATTACCGTGTATACTATGTCATCATTTGTATGGTGATAATCTAATAATGTATAGTTGGCGCCATCCCTGATGGAGAGCAGAGCAGGCTAGRTGAAGAGAAATAGACACTGAGGGGGTGATGTTTTTGCACATTTTGGCTTGCCGAGGTAACGCCTCGGTGTGAACTTGTTGTTGATAGATTTCATCTTGTTAGCATATCCCACCCATGGATTTCTCATCTGCGCCTGTGGGATTTCTCATCTGCGCCTGTGAGAATGCCGCCACCCGCTAGCAATGCAATGCCCTGCACTTCCTCGTGTCATCTCCACTCATTGCACGGTCTCAGTCCCACAGACCATTGTTTCCCAAACGCGGTCCTGCCACGGCTTCTCTACTTTCTCTCCTTACCCATAGTAAGATGAACTAATGGATACCATGTTTATGTCTCTGCATGCAGTTTGAAGGAAGTTATAGGTCGTTTGTGGAGTAATTGCTAACTAGCGTTATCGCAATGTCTGGAAGTCTACAGGAACATATAACGTTAGCATGCTTAAACCGCCTTCAAACTGCATGCATAGACATACAAATGGTATCCATGAGTTTATCTGACTCTGGGTAAGTGGAAAAACGTGCGCCATTTTGGCAATTAAGCCAATCTCCATAAACTGGACAGTGTGTAGTGAGGAATCAACAGTGACCGTTATCACCAAGTATTGTATAAGATCAGGAATCAATCCAGAGAAAAGATAGGAATCCTCAATGCAATATGCTCCTTTAGCCTTGCCATTGCCTTGGCCTCTCTCCCTCCCTCCTCTTCTTCTGTGCCCAGCTAATTGCTAACACTTGCCTTTCACAGCCGAGCCTCCATCTAAGGAGACAGATGTCACACGCCGCTTCTCTGTAGCCTCCTCTATCAGTGTCTCTGCCACCAGCCGCACAAAAGGTACCTGATTGCCTGCGGTCTCTCTTTCTTTTTCTCTCCACCCTTCACCATCAAACTTTTTAAAGTGTCTGAGAGCAGGCACCGACAGGTTAGTGAGGGAGCTCTTTGAGAGAGAGAAGGAAGGGAGAGGAAAAAAAGTCATTTTCTCAACAAATTCTACCCATTTATGACTCATGAAATGTATGAGATGCATGAATAAAATCAGTCTCTCAGAAATGAAACAAAATGGAAAAGCGAAAACACTGAATAGTCTTTTTTTTGAGAAACCATAGTAATAAAATGTAAATTTTGAAAAGCTGACATTTGGAATGTGGGGTGACATTCAGAGCTGCAAAGCAAGTGCAATTGTTGTTGGAATTTAGATAGGAACTTAATTTCCCCATAAAAAAGATACGTATGAAGTTTTCCTTTAACTATATTCCCTCCTAACAATCAAGCATTTCAATAACTTGTAATAATAATTTATTCTACATTTATAGTGCTATTCATTACATAATGAAATCTCAAAGCGCTGTAAAATCTAGAAACATCATTAAAAAGTAGATCGACTTATGATCAATGAAAACTGAGGATGTACAATAACATCGATTTGGGTTCACTGTCTCAATAGATCTAATTTTCTACTAATTCTTCGACCCTGACAGGTCCTCCTTCAACTAATGTTAGAAAGACCAAAAGACATGAGATAAAAAGTGATCCAACACCGTTCGGTTATGAAGGTAGCTATGGCGTCACAGTATGCACTGGGTCTGTGCATGTACAGCCTTTGTTAATGTGGACTTTTTTGCATTTTGGTTGTGTGTGTGTACACACATGTTTGTGTCTTTGTACGTGTCTGTGTACGTGATTGAGTATTGCCTGCTCCGTTGTGATGCATGGTATGTATTAGTTATTAGTGTGGCACAACAAGTGCTGAACAAGAATACTTCATATTAACAGGCCTCTGCTTGCCTTGTTGGCGGTAATGAGTCAGTGTGGCTGTGGAGCGATGATGACTCCTTTATTGATTTCTGCATGCGTATATCAATTCCCTGAATGGCATCCCAGTGGTCTGTAAAGAGCTCATTTCCTCACAGATACATTATGCGGTGCTATCCCTGCTGCGAGCAGACACAAAGGCACCACAGGCACAGATTCAGCCGTGCCTAGATCTACMTCTCAACCAGGTAATGGAAAAGTCATACTGATGGTCTGTATTCTTCTTTTCCCATTTTGACGGTTTTGGTTTCAAGCTTGTGTGGGTCTTTGTTGGCATTGAATGTCTTGTGGTACATTTTTCGGTTGGTTTGTTGCGTTGTGTGTATCTTTTATATATTTCCAACTTCTTCACACCTTCTTTGACTGTCCGTATCAATGTTTCAGAATGTTCAATGTGTATGTGTAAAGGGTGGATTTCCATAGCAGTGGATGTGTAATGCCATGTCTTAAGACGAACATGTTCACTTCTTCTCGTCAACTGAAGGGTTAACAAGACCTTGTCTTCTTTCTGTGTGCTCTATTTCTCCAGGCTGGACCCAACGGTGTTTGCCTTCAATGGACACAGAGGACTTTGAAACCATCCATTCGAGTGCAGAGGAGCTCTCCAACTCTTCAGATGGCGAGGATGATTCCAGTAATAAAAATGTAAGTTGGGTTTTAAAAAATCCTGAAAGGTAACTTCATCCCCCTACATCATGTTGCTCTTCTTAAATCCTTCCAATCCCCGGGAAAGAAATCCTCTCCGCTTAATTATTTCCCACCATCACATCTCGTTAACGCGGGCTGACGACTTGACATTTAAAAGACCAAAAGGACTGGGGATTAGCCTAGTGCGGTTCTCCCCAGCGTCTCCGGATTTTCTCTTTCCATTACAATCTGTCTGATGTATAAGAGATGGAGGGCCTCATCACAACTCCACCACACTGTGACTGATGCTCACAACTCCACCACACTGTGACTGATGCTCACAACTCCGCCACACTGTGACTGATGCTCACAACTCCGCCACCCTGAGACTGATGCTCACAACTCCGCCACCCTGAGACTGATGCTCACAACTCCGCCACCCTGAGACT
>NC_036853.1:17656380-17768937 GCF_002910315.2 Salvelinus sp. IW2-2015
GATGCTCACAACTCCGCCACCCTGAGACTGATGCTCACAACTCCGCCACTCTGAGACTGAGTGACTCACAACTCCGCCACCCTGAAACTGATGCTCACAACTCCGCACTCTGAGACTGATGCTCACAACTCCGCCACCCTGAGACTGATGCTCACAAACTCCGCCACCCTGAGACTGATGCTCACAACTCCGCCACCCTGAGACTGATGCTCACAACTCCGCCACCCTGAGACTGATGCTCACAACTCGCCACCCTGAGACTGATGCTCACAACTCCGCACCTGAGACTGATGCTCACACTCGTTCGCCCACCCTGTAGACTGATGCTCACAACTCCGCCACCCTGAGACTGATGCTCACAACTCGCCACCCTGAGACTGATGCTCACAACTCCGCCACCTGAGACTGATGCTCACAACTCCGCCACCCTGAGACTGATTGCTCACAACTCCGCCAACGCTGAGACTGATGTTCCCTGAGTCCAACATGAGACTGATGGATGGACCTGCTGTGCACACACATACACACACACTCTAAAGTAACACGCTGTCACATACCCTATCCTTGTAGTTGTAGTTTGTCTTTGTATCTCCTCTAAATCACTTCTCCTTCTCCGGTCTCTCCCCACTCTCTGCTCAAAGGACCATGATCGCTTCCGTGTCCAGTTGAACATACGAGTCGAGGACGGCGCAGGACCTGTCTCTGGAGTCAGGAGATTTAGTACAGTTCCTGAAGGAGGCAGAGGATGGCCACTGGTGAGTGATGGTAGCACCCACTCTCTCTATCCTTTGTACACTCTCCATGAAAGTGCCTGCGATCTGGTTCAGGTTATTATTCAACTTACCAGGGTATATATGACTGAAATCATCCACGTGTATTGATCACATCTTTACTAATGCTGCAGAAATATGCTCTAAAGCAGTATCCACACCCATCGGATGTAGTGATCATAATATAGTAGCCATATCTAGAAAAACCAAAGTTTCAAAGACTGGGCCTAAAATAGTTTATAAGAGATCATACGAGAGGTTTTGTAGTGATTCCTATMTTGAAGATGTAAAGAATATTTGCTGGTCTGTGTGTATTGAGGAGCAACCAGATGCCAGAATTTACACATTTATGAAATTGCTTCTTCAATTTACTGATAAGCATGCACCCAGTGGATTGATGAGGAATTAAAACATTTTATGGTTGAGAGGGACGAGGCGAAAGTCTGGCTCCAAAGCCGATTGGCAAATTGAGAAATCATATGACTAAACTAAACAAAAAGATAATAACAATAATGTGCAGCTTTTGACATTATCGATCGTAATCTGCTGCTGAAAAAACGTATGTGTTATGGCTTTACATCCTCTGCCATATCATGGATTGAGAGTTACCTATCTAACAGAACACAGAGGGTGTTTTTTAATGGAAGCCCCTCTAACGTACACCAGGTAGAGTTTGGCATACCGCAAGGTAGCGGTCTTGCTTGGACCCTTACTTTTTTCTATTTAAACTAATGACCTACCACTAGTCTTGAGTAAAGCCTGTGTGTCTATTTATGCTGATGACTCAACATTATACACGCCAGCTACCACAGCAAGTGAAATCACTGCAACACTTAAAGAGCTGCAGTCAGTTTTAGAATGGGTGGCTAGTAATAAGCTGATTCCTTAATATATCCAAAACTAAAAGCATTGAATTTAGGACAAACTATTCGCTAAATCTTGTAGTGAATAATGTGTAAATTGAGCAAGTTGAGAAGACTGAACTGCTAGGTGTAACCCAAGATTGTAAACTGACATGGTCAGAACATATTGATGCAAGGTAGCTAAGATTGGGATAGGTCTGTCTGTAAAGCTCTGCTTTCTTGACATCACAAGCAACAAAACAAGTCCTACAGGCCATAATTTTATCACACCTGGACTACCACCCAGTTATATGGTTAAGTGTCACAAAAAAAGACATAGGCAAATTACAGTTGCCCCTGAACAGAGCAGCACAGCTGGCCCTTAAATTTACATAGAGGGCTAATATCAATAACATGCGTGTCAATCTCTCCTGGTTCCAAGTAGAGGAAAGGTTGACTGCATCACTACTTGTCTTTGTGAGAGGTAGTGGCGTGTTGAAAGCACCAAATTGTCTGTTCAAACAGCTAACACACAGCTCAGACCCCCATACATACCCCACAAGGCCTCCCAAGTGGGGTCTCTTCAGTCCCAAAGTCCAGAACAGACTCTGGGAAAGGCACAGTACTACATAGAGACATGACTACATGGAACTCTCTTCCACATCAAGTAACTTAAGCGAGGAGTAAAATCTGATTTAAAAAAAAACCCTGATAAAACAGCACCTTACGACGCGGACTTCGAAGAGAGACACACACACACACACAGACACACACACACACACATGCATACGCACACACACTGTAAAATTTCACATTTTATATTGTACATTTCTAATAATAGAGTAATAATGCAATATGGTGTATTGTTTTATTTATGATATAGGCTGTTGTTTTGTTGTGATGTAATTGTTTTAATCCTGTAGCTGATGGGGGATCCTAATAAATACTAAATACATGAGAAATGGGAACAGTGCACCTACTAAGTCCCTTCATGTGGGTGGTTCACATCAGGCCAAGGCCAGAGAGTGCTTGTTCTGCTAGGCAGAGCTGCAGAGTGTACAGGCAGAATGCTGGGAGGATTTAAATACATATATGAAGCAGTACAGAGGCTTTGGACAGAATCAACTGTCGGAAGCAGCAGCATAACCAATGAATACACAAGCTTTCCATCACACGAAGCAGGATGTCAAAAACTGAAACTTTGGACTCGACAGTTCACAGACAAGATCATAGAGAGAACTCCTGATCAAATACTATGCCTATAAATACGTGAGATTGTACACTCCCAGGGCCCCGTCAGCTCTCCCCACTGCCAGTGGCAGTAATCCAACTCCTAGTCACTCTCTGATCACTTATATTCCAGCATGAGGCCCTACACCAGCCTTTCCATTAAAGCCTACATTCTCTTTCATGTTTTAGGCTAGTCAAGAATCTTATTACTCAGAAGACAGGTCTGGTACCGCCCAGTATACTTCAGACAGCAGCAGAAGGAGGTCACTCATACTGTAACACTACTGGTATTTCTGACTAATCCACATCCATTATAAAATTATGAGGTATTCCTGGCATTGCAAGAAAACACTCACCCTAGCTCAAAGCAGTAGTTTGATTCAGTGCTGGGGGATTGGGCGGGGTGCGTGCTTGGGTGGACTCTAACGGTAAAGCTTTTGCCTGAGAGGTGAACAAGCAAAGCATGATGTCATCCATTGCAGCATGATCTCTCTCTCTCCTCCCTCCCTCACCTCAGCCTTCCCTTGAAATGTTCAGTTCACGGCCTTGCTTGTCTTGTTGTCTTGGAGCTCTGTCCTTTAAACAAGTGCTCTCTCAAGCTCTTGTCTGCACTGAGAGGAATCCCATATTCTGTTCTTTGCTTGGGCAGTTGACATATTTTTGCTCAGAGTTTCCCCACTTGAAACCATTTATAAGTCACATTCCAGCAGCATACTGGTTTGTACTACTATACAGTTTAATAGAAGCACTCTTCACTGGTATTGATCTTAATATTGTTTCACCATCGTGTCCTTCTTTACACTGCTATTAAAACTGCATTGTTTGGTCAGTCATTGTAGCCAGGCTATGCAACCCCTCGCTAAAAAGACTGATGGTGTTTAAATCCCAGAAATCACCATTCCCTTCACACCTGTTGCTTGGCCTCCATAAGGTTAGATCCTAACCTCCATCTATGTGACTTTACATCTTTAACTCTGATTTTCCTTACATTGCAGATATCTTCAGTGACATGTGCACAGCAGCTCTGTCTGACTCTGAGGAAAATGAAAACCCTACGTGGGGAGATGTATCTCAGGACAGCAGATAGGCACGATGGACCATTTGGCCATGAACTTCTGGAACATGCTGGTAGCCCAACTTGGTAAATCTTCACAGTGGGGCATCGATTTCAGCTGCTATGCTCAGACAGAAAACTACAAGCCTGAAGTCAAGTCAATAGTGAAAATTAGAATTAATGCCGAACTGTTTTGCCCTGCTTCAGCTGCTGAGGTTAAAGAAAGTTACTTTTACCACCATTTTGTCATGTCTCAAAACCTGAACATGATCTGCTAGTCAGTCAGTGCTGTCAAAGAAACTGTGCTGTGGCTTTGCTGCACACCATACTCCCTCCTGTGGCTTAATCATGTAACCGTTGTGAGGAGGGTCATCCTGGACACATAGTGGACAAAGAAGTGCTACCATGGAAACGGGATCTCTCTCCATCAAGGGGGAAAATGCTTGACCCATAGACTCAATTGGAGACGGGCTTGATTGTAATTCTTGCGTTAAGACCTTAACATTTAAACTTCCTGAAACGTTGTTGTTTTGTCCTGCTGAATTGTCTGCCAGTTCAGTTGTTTTATAAATAACTGAGGGAATTCTCATTTTGCAAGAGATTTACTTTTCCCTGAACAACAACATACAGTACATAGCTATTTACTTCATCTTATGTACATACATAATATATATWTTTTTTTCCACTATTGTAAAATATGTGTATAACTATTCTATAAATTCTCATCTGATCATTGTAAAAGTATTCATGCCAACTTCTTTCAAATTGTGGCTTCTAGTGGATTAATCTCAAATGTATGTCCTGGTTAAATGGTAGTGAATTCACTCATGAAATACCATCTTATGGTCGATTGTGCTTACAAGCATTGCACATAGCCCTGAACATATTTTATTAATCTACTAAAATTGTGGTACCATTGTACAGAAAATATTCCAATAGTACTGTACAGCTTATTTGGAAGTTGTATTGCTATACAGTACAGCCCCAATATAGAATGTTTTAATATTATGTATATTTAAGAACATAGCTTTGACCATCAGTGATATGACTCATATGATCCTTCAACTGTTCATCTGACTTTTGTTTAAACATCATTGTTTCTAAGCCATATAATGGCATTAAATGCCCCAGATATGGTATAACAGCATACATGAGATTGTATCGGGCCACAGTATAGCAATCTTTTAATATAAAGCGCTTCAAAAGGCTGTATTGCTACTGCAAACATTTTTTTGTATGTGTTTATTTGACCATTATATCCAGGTAAGTCATTGAGAACAAATCATTATTCACAATAGCATATTATTCAATGAACTTGTCGCATTACCTCAATGTAATTCAATCTCTTCCGAATGCCCGTCAAGGAGTTCTAACAATTTGGGGTGTTTAAGAATAGTAAGACATTGAAAGGTATAAGCACATGCACAAAGGGACTGAAGACAGAGGAAACTCTAGATGGAATGTAAAGAAGAGGTCTGGATTTGTTTTTCATAACCAAAAATGTTGTGTTCCTAATCTCTGAGACCGGACCTCTGCAAAAAATATCACTAAGACGTTATGAAATTCAGCCAAAAGGCAATGAATTCCCACGAAGCACAAAGCAACTGCCTTTTTAGACAGGTGCTGGACTCATTTAAGATGAGTTACAATGAAATGTCATTCAATCCGAGTGAATTCAGAATGCATCTGTGACTGTTTTCTATGGATAAGTGTACATTACTTTTCTGTAATTTTAAGTATATTATGAAATGCATGCATCTTGAAAGCCAATGTTAATTTCTGCTCTTTTGTCAGTGATCAATGCTGTTTCAGGTATAGCAGAACACAGCCAGCTCACTATATCATTATAATTCCTGCCTACCCATTGCTACTCCCTCAAGGGAAAGAAGAAAGACATTAATGTTAGACTTAAAGCATAATGTATTCCCTCAGTTGGTGACTGGTACTAAGTTTTTATCTGCTTTCTCCTACTGATATTAAATCATATTTTAAAGAAGCACATTATAACATTTGAAATGCTTAAGAGATCTAGTCTCTGGCACCAATAGCCAATAGCATTATTCATAGCATATGAAAATGATGACAAATTCCCTCATTCACCCTCARCCATAACATGAACCCGCCATTTAAGTGCACCAACAGATATCTTTACATAACTGTTATGCAACACAATTTTAGATACAATGTTTGAAAGATATGAACTTCTCATTTGGCCAAATTTCCTTGCTGGTGAGTATCATCCAGATGTTTATTTAACTAGGCAAATCAGTTAAGAACAAATTCTTATTAACAATAACAGCCTAGGAACAGCAGGTTAACTGCCTTGTTCAGGGAAGGAACAACAGATTTTTACCCTGTCAGCTCTGGGATTTGATCTAGCAACCTTTCGGTTACTGGCCCAACCTGCTGCCCCAGATGTAAAGGCAATAAACATTTAACATTTGATCATTTACACTATCTTTACAGTTTCCARTGGGATATAATACACTATGGCATTCCTGAGCTTCACTTCAATAAAGTCTTCCAAAAAATCTGAATTGTGCAGTGACAAAAAAAGGTGCTCATAACTGCAATGTAAACATGTAGTCCATCACTGTGATAGAAAGTGGTTGAAATTGAAAGTGCGGTGCAGGGGATGGCAGGGAGGTGGAGGGCACGGCTTCATTGAGCTTTGTTCTATGGTGTGTCTTTCAAGCTCCAGAGGGGCATACAGAAGTAGAAAAGAGCTGGCACAAAGAGCTGGAGATGTAACAGGCATACAGAAGCTGGGAGTCGAGTAAAAAATGAAAGGGACTTGCTTGAGCTCATCACTTTGTCCTTCAGGCTTGGTGCAGGTTTCCAGAGGTTCTGTGAAGACACACTCTGCACCACAGCCAGAAGGAATCCATCATGAGCATCTGCCCCTAGAACAAACCGAAGACAGTACAGTATGACGATAGGCTAAAACCACCGACAGAAAAGTTTATGAATATTTTAGCTAAAACTGCTTCTCGATCACACGTGTAGGCGATGTCATGGCAACGTTGGATAGCTCAAGCGTTAGAAACACGTCATCGGGTCTAAAGGTCGTCAAAGCCGTCAAATCAGACACTCTTTCGATATAAAGTTGTTTTTTACGAAAATTAAAGCGTGTCAGTTTTTCACTCATGAGGTTGGAGTAGAAACATGTTCAACTACTTAAGACATTGAGTCGAATCTAGGTTGTTTCTTRAGAGTTCGATCAAATTAACTAAGGAAGAATCTTTCACTTCTCTCATTGACTTCCCAAACCACAGATATAACAATGAGACAGATATTTCACCGGATGTATAATGTGAAGCATTCACTTGGCGTTCCACTCACTACCAAATATGGTAGTGGGAGGAAGCGCATTGGCCGGCAGTGGGAGAAGATGGATTTTGGCCGACATTCTGCTACATTTCTCATCGATTAAACATTTGATCTCAATACAGTTTTCTGTTCCCAAAACTAGAATATGTTATGAACAGAGTGGGCTAAGAAAACTTTACCCTTTGCCAAAGTAACAAACATCGCGTTATTTACGAGTGCACTTCACAGAGGCGTTCCATAACGGAAATATGCAGATATATGCTATAACGGACCAATAAGATCTCGCTAGCTCGTGCTTGGTCCTGCCCATCTCCTTTCTAGTTCTGCCCACCATGACTCATTTGTTCCCATTGGAAACTACAGGCAGTGGCCTATATTGATTTAGTTATAAAAAAAATCATCGGCCTGGTCTGTTTAGTCTCTTCGCAAGCATTCCCGGAAGACTCGCGATGTTGCAGCTCTGGAGTTAGAAACTTTGTGAACAAACTGTCAGGGCCCCACATGGATTAACTCTTAAATTGGGTTAAATCAAGGTTTCCGTTGACGTGACGCCTATCCCTAAYTTAAATCAAGGTTTATCTATTAATCTTGTTGCACCAAATTTTAAAATCCTTCCTCTAATCTAAGTTTAGTTTTCACTTTAAACCTAMATTAATTTAAACCATGTTGGCGCAACCCACCCTCATTGATGGCAACAGGGAAAGGCAGATGTAGGCCTGTACTACAGGTATTCTGTCTTGAAGCCTTGCCTGTGTGTAAGTCTGAAAAGTTGATTTCCCGTTAAACTTCGTAGAAAGTTCATTTATCTAAATGAACTTGCCCAGGTTTAATGACGTAGAAAGTTGATTTATTTAAATTAACTTGCCCATGTTTAATGAGGGCATTCTATAATAGAAGCGGACCATACATTTGAAGAATATCTGATGAAAAGTTGTGTATAACTTCGTAGCCAACCCTGTGCCCACGGAGCGCCTATGCCCTGCGCAGTGCCAGTGGGCATTGTAGTTTGAATCCACGAGCCAATCAGAAGCCGCGCAGTGCTTATTCAGCAGGCTTTCCCATTCTTGTCCAATCAGATTACAGACGCCTTGTTTGCCTTGCTTTTTGAATTCAGATTGAGCGAGTTGACAGATTTATCCACGCGCAAATATATATATTTACTTTTTCGAGACGGCAATAACCTACAGATAGCTAACAGTGTCAATTCAGTTAGCCAGCCGCTAGCTAGCTAGCTGAACTGGTCGACTAGCCAGTTTACCACTGTCACCTGCGATTATTTGTTGTTAATTCCGACGGTTTATGTAAGTCTTAACATTTGTTTATTTTCCAGCAACCATGTTTATTAAGTACTGTAGTTAGTTAGCTGGGTCCAGTACTGTAGTTAGTTAGCTTGCACACTAACGAATTTAGCTAGCTAACGTTAGTTAGGGTTTCATTTAACTAGTTGACGTTAGTAACAACACGTTGTTGTGTAGGGTAATGTACAGTAGCTAACGTTTAGCCAGCCTGGTTCGTTTTTGTTAAACAACCAGTTAGCTAGTCTTTGACGAGGGTTTTCACTGTACGTTAATGCAGTCAWAAATACACTTGAACTTGTGTTGTTTTGCTAGTTAACGTTACATAGTTAATCAGATGTTGCTAACTGGGGTCGGGACGTCTGTTACGTTAACGTTGTTACGTCATGTTTGTAAAATAGTTTTCTGGAAATGTTTCTTAAATGCAACATTGGTTTTCAATGGAATTACAATTTTGTCGTTAGAACTGAAATTCTATAAAGATTTGTGATATAACATATTGTGTAATGGTATATTCATCTGAAATTAAGTCATATTTTGACAGAAATAGCTATATTTATCAACTTAGCCAAATACTAAAATATGGATTGGTTATCAAAAACATTTCTATGTATGGAGAACATCTAACTTCCTTTTTAGTAATATTTGTGTTTTTCTTTCTTTCTGGCTGAACTTGGAGAGAGAACCTCTTATTTTACTTTACCATAAGATTAATGGCAGTATTCTGAGACCATAAGCCATTTTTTATTTTTGTATTCTTTTGATGTGTAGGGGGGTCATCATCAAAGTTATTCTTTGAAGTATTTGGTTGTCCATATCTGCAGAATGTTACCCTTCCCAAATCCCTGACTTGTCTACCATGTCTCAGTTTGGCACCCCTTTAAGCCCAATGTTTCCTTTTTGCAACATTTCCAAAACTACCTCAATACTATAGTCTTTGAGAACTAACAAACATCAAAATGAAAATAGACAGTCTGGGAGAATTGAAAATTCCAAAAACAATGAATTTAGCAGTATTGATTTTGTAATTGCTACTTTAAGCATAATAATTGGTCATGGCAAAATACATTGAATTGAAGGAAATTAGCTTTAAAACAGCAAAATTCTCACGGTTCCAAGGCAGAATATGTACTGTAGAATCGCATGAAATTAGCTTTAAAACCGCAACATTTTCTTTCAGCTCCAAGGCAAAATGTGTAGAATTGCAGGAAATTAACTTTAAACTGCAAACATTTCTCTAAACTCCATTGAGAAAATGTTGAATTGCAGGAAATTGGCTTAAAGATGCAACATTTTTCTTCGCCGCCAAGATGGGGGGCCTTGCCGACCATGCCCATCTTATCTAGAAAAAAACCCTGAATAAATCCTTGCCTAGGGTACCAGTGTGGTATCAGACAAGTTTGTAACGTTTCAGAGGCTACTAATACAACAATGTAGCCTAGCGGTTAAGAGGTTGGGCCAGTAATCAAAAGGTTGCTAGTTTGAATCCCCGAGCTGACTAGATAAGAACATCTGTCTGTGCACGTGAGCAAGGCACTTAACCCTAGTTGCGCCTGTAAGTCGCTCTGAATAAGAGAGTCTGGTAAATGACTAAAATGTAACATTTTTAATTTTATAGTACAGGATGCAATTTAAGAGACCTTGTATTTGTGCAACCGTGGGTCTCACAGGAGGGGAATGTCTAAATGTTTTGACTTCATATTCATCTCGAGCACCACCTCAACATACAGTTGAAGTCYGAAGTTTACATACACCTTAGCCAAATACATTTAAACTCAGTTTTTTACAATTCCTGACATTTAATCCTAGTAAAAACTACCTGTCTTAGGTCAGCTAGGATCACCACTTTTTTTAAAGAATTTGAAATGTCAGAATAATAGTAGAGAGAATTATTTATTTCAGCTTTTATTTCTTTCATCACATTCCCAGTGGGTCAGAAGTTTACATACACTCAATTAGTATTTGGTAGCATTGTCTTTAAATTGTTTAACCTGGGTCAAATGTTTCGGGTAGCCTTCCACAACCTTCAAACAATAAGTTGGGTGAATTCCTCTTGACAGAGCTGGTGTAACTGAGTCAGGTTTGCAGGCCTCCTTGCTCGCACACGCTTTTTCAATTCTGTCCACAAATTTTCTATAGGATTGAMGTCAGGGCTTTGTGATGGCCACTCCAATACCTTGACTTTGTTGTCCTTAAGTCATTTTGCCACAACTTTGGAAGTATGCTTGGGGTCATTGTCCATTTGCGACCAAGCTTTTACTTCCTGACTGATGTCTTGATGTTGCTTCAATATATCCACCAAATTTTCCTACATCATGATGCCATCTATTTTATGAAGTGCACTAGTCCCTCCTGCAACAAAGCACCCCCACAACATGATGCTGCCACCCCCGTGCTTCATGTTTGGGATGGTGTTCTTCGGCTTGCAAAGCCTCCCTTTTTCCTCCAAACATAACGATGGTCATTATGGCCAAACAGTTCTATTTTTGTTTCATCAGACCAGAGGATATTTCTCCAAATAGTACGATCTTTATCCCCATGTGCAGTTGCAAACAGTAGTATGGCTTTTTTATGGCAGTTTTGGAGCAGTGGCTTCTTCTTTGCTGAGCGGCCTTGCAGGTTATGTCGATATAGGACTCGTTTTACTGTGGATATAGATACTTTTGTAACTGTCTCCTCCAGCATCTTCACAAGGTCCTTTGCTGCTGTTCTGTAATTGATTTGCACTTTTCGCACCACAGCACGTTCATCTCTAGGAGACAGAACGCGTCTCCTTCCTGAGCGGTATGACGGCTGCGTGGTCCCATGGTGTTTATACTTGTGTACTATTGTTTGTACAGATGAATGTGTTACCTTCAGGCATTTGGAAATTGCTCCCAAGGATGAACAAGACTTGTGGAGGTATACCATTTTTTTCTGAGGTCTTGGCTGATTTCTTTTTATTTTCCCATGATGTCAAGCAAATAGGCACTAAGTTTGAAGGTAGGCCTTGAAATACATCCAGAGGTACACCTCCAATTGACTCAAATGATGTCAATTAGCATATCAGAAGCTTCTAACGCATGACATAATTTTCTGGAATTTTCCAAGGTGTATTAAGGCACAGTCAACTTAGTGTATGTAAACTTCTGCCCCACTGGAATTTTGATACAGTGAATTATAAGTGAAATAATCTGTCTGTAAACAATTGTTGGAAAAATGACTTGTCATGCACAAAGTAGATGTCCTAAACGACTTGCCAAAACTATAGTTTGTTAACAAGAAATTTGTGGAGTGGTTGAAAAACGAGTTTTAATGACTCAAACCTAAGTTTATGTAAACTTCCGACTTCAACTGAATGTGAAAATGGGGTGTTTCTGTTTTGTAGTAAAAAATGTGTTTCCAATGACATCATAATGCCTACTCATAATTGGTTAAAATCACAATGCACACTTTTTTTACTACAAATCCTAGAAATGTGCCATTTTCACATGTTAATGTTGGGGTGGTGCTGGAAATGATGGATATAAAGTTGAGCATTTTTAGTATTACCTTTTTAAGGACGCGGAAAATGACTGTGTACCTTTTTATCAGGGCGTGTCCAACGTTGGACGGTATGCCCATAATCAGTAGAAAGTTCTAATTAGGAGGTCCTTGAATGCATCACTGAGCTTTGCCCAATAAATAATCGAATCCAATTGTTAGACACTACCACTCCCAGTGTTTCCCCTATATTCGTTGCCGCCACTCCAAAATATATCATTTAAAAAATCTACTACTTAAACAACTAAAACCAGATATAAATTGTAGGAAAGATAATGGAGTTTTGTTTTAATAAGATAATATTTGATGTCTAGCAATCACTAAAATAAAACTAGACAGTCGAGGCAAATCTCCCCCATTTGACTTTATGTCTGGGTCACTCAGATAGCAAAAGAACACCGCATAAGCCATGGCAAAATGTGTAGAATTGCAGGATATTAGCTTTAAAACAGCAAAATGTTTCTGCGGCCAAGAGGACAGACTCAAATTTTGGTCGCAGACTGCGGCATTGGCCATGCCCCCCCCCACGCTAACTTTGTCACCACTGAATTAAAGACAAAAATCATAGGGGAAATGCTAAACATGAATGTCAATGTTTGGTCGCACATGCTTCATTCTACTTCTCGTCTGCGATAGCATGGTGCCCATATTGCAAGGCTGATTAGCTAAAACAGACAGGTGTATGCTCAAAGCGAACATACCACATGAAATTCATGTTTGGAATTTATTTAGAAGGAAGGTGGTTGCATCTAAGTGACATTTACCACAGCCTACTAATTACAACCGTCTACCAATTACGGATATACATTCAATCGTGGTTTAAGTATCACTAGGCAGAGGCACAGGTTGTCAAATAACTCCCAAGGTGGGTAGCCTATATGTTATAAGACCCGAATTCCACTTGGGTATAAAATGGGCTACACACATTTTATTTTCATCATTTCTATTCCAAGTGGTTTGGCATTTGACACCTCACTCTCTCCTCAAGCTCTGACTTTACTAACTTTTGATTGTTTAGACAGGATTGTGCCACCACCCGTGTCACACTTCCATGGCTGACAGCAGCATAGTTACTTTGGGGATGGCTCGGAGCCTGCTGGTGGACTCCTCTGTGTATGACTCCAGGATGGCTGAGACTACTAAGGATGTATTGCTGGGTTTGGGCTCTGAAGACATGGAAGGCAAGAGTTTCACCCTTCTCTCAATCAGTGTGATATTAACTGCTTTTTACCTGAGGCTGTCACTCAAAACAGGAAGAACTTCYTTTTATGATTGCTTTCACATTACCTTTGAGATTTACTGTGCCCTTGGTCCTCTATTCCCTTGTAGAGATGCTACCTCGGGTCGAAACCAGAGTTGTTCTTGTAGGAGAAGCTGGCAAAAATGGAGCACTTGTCAAAGCACTGCAGGTACCGTGCCCTAATGGTTTGAGCCCAGTTGTATGTGTTGTCATTGTGGAAACATCATTGCATTATGGTTTGTTGCGTGTGATTGTTTTCATTTTGTTTTTGAATAATGAGTACAGTGAGTATACAAAACATTAGGAACACCTGCTCTTTCCTTGACCTACACTGACCAGGTGAATCCAGTTGAAAGCTATGATTCCTTATTGATGCCACCTATTAAATCAGTGTAGATGAAGGGGAGGAGACAGGTTAACTTTGTCTGTGAACGTGAGGCTACGGCACAGGGCTCAACTGTAGGAATAAAACAGGTTCACTCTTGAGCGACCGAGGAGCTTTTCGATCTGAAGGCTTCTTTAAATGATCTATTTCGTGTGCCAATCTGTAGTAGTGGCACATTCGTTGACAGCTTAATCAGAGGGGGCAGTCTGCTGAGTGATTCGACAAAAAAGTCGACCTGCTGCTTTCAACTTTATTAATTTAGCAGAACTTTCCCCCCCGGATAGCGTTTGACATTTGTTTGAAGTCCTTGCCTTCTGGGTTGTAATGACACAGGCCCGTTGTTCAGAGAATTTGTCAGTTTGGTGTCGCCAGCTTGAGGTCAATGCTTCATTTTACAGGCCGTCAGAATAATGGAAGTCCCAGTGGTTAAGATTAGAGGAGGAGAACCGGGTGCTGAGACCGGAGAGAAATTGATAAAATCTATAGTCAATATGGTAGGTCTTTTTTCGGGCTTGGATTGTGTTGCATGCTTTAATCCATCAAGGGGGGTCTCTTTGCATGGGCAATCTCAAGGTGATTGGTGTGTAGCTGCAGCAGTATCCTCACAATTACCGGTAAATGTCACAGATTTATACTGTTAACACCTGGTGTCCAAGCTTAGATGTCTCTAACAAAATGATCTAACACGTTCACACTGTTTATTCCTCTAATGCTTTGTCTTCTGATGTATGGTGCCAATAATTCTGTGGGGGATTATGTATTTTATGAATACGGTTTACAGGTATCATACATAATTTCTCTCTTCAGCTCAATGATCTCTGATTTATATAGGCTGTGTTCTTGATTCAATTTCTGCTCGACTGAATTTACTGAGTTAAATCGAATCAAAATAACACCAGAGTGAGCACTGGAAATTGTTTCATGCGGCATTGAGCAATGTCATGGTGAGCGTCGGTCTGTCTCTCTGCAAATTAATGAACGGCTTTCAAGTACCTGAACTTCAATGTTTACCGTTTGCTCTAAACTCACCTACTTTAAATGTATCACTCATATTGCAATATAATATCATGATTATCAAATTACTCTTTTGATATGAAAGGGCTGCTTGTGTGTCCCTACTCACATTAACAGCAACCTTTTTTAATCCACAGGATATCAACGTGCCTTGCATAAAGACCGACGATGTCAAAGAGTTTGGAGATGGAGAAAACACAGAGTTTGAGACGGTGTTCGTGCTCAAAGACTTTACCTCTCCTGACTACATCTATCTTTACAAACATGACAACCGGATCGTGGGCCCCCCGGTTGTTCTGCACTGTGCGGGACGAGAGGAGGTAAGGACAGGAGCAAATCACTCCTGAAATATACTCTCACTCTGGGATGGCACTCGCAGTGCTCGGCTGTGGATCACTCCTCGCCGGTTCAAGCTATGAGGTTTTGACTGTTATGGTGCAATTTAACATCTGCCTGCAACGGGAGATGAAGTAAAARATGGCGGAAAAGTTGTGCTTTCAAGTTTAAGTAGATTTATATGATGGGTTTTGATTGTTCCCGTGAACCCTGAGAAATGCATCACTGTTGTCTGGGTCTAAGCAGAGCACCTGCTCAACTCAGTCAGATTACTGGGGAAGATGAACACACCCTTGGCCACAGATCACTGCAAACCTCACCAGTCACCTCTCTAAGATGAATGTAGATCTATGAAGGAATGCATCACAGCTCTAAAAACTGAAAAGACTTAAAATATGTCCGTATTCAGAATGAGAAATGATCTCTGCATCTATCCCCTTATCTACAGAGCCTGGTAACTTGGAGATCAACATAACACACACATACTTACAAATGCATAGGCCTTTCATACAGCTTTGCTACTGACCAGTAAAGAACCCCCCCCCCCCAAAATGAATAAAAGCAGTGGAGGAAAGGATGCATGAGGAATGTTTCCAATATCTGAGATTTATAAGAACTATATTGTTTGTTGTTTCCCACAGCCCCTGCCATTTTCCTCTCGTCCTCTATACTCTACCACCATGCTCAACTTGTCGCTGTGTTTCACCGGTTTCCGCAACAAAGAGGAAGTTGTAAGTGGAATGCGTTCAAGCTGATTGTCATTATTTGTAGCACTACCAAGTACCAAAACATGTTGGTTTTGTTTGCTTTTTAATGCTAAGAGATATGTATTGGTGCCAAATGTCACTCATTGCCTACAACCCCTGCAGAAAAACCTGGTGAATCTGGTGCATCACATGGGAGGCACCATTCGGAAGGACTTCAGCACTAAAGTCACCCATCTCATTGCGTACTCCACTCATGGCGAGAAATACAAGGTTTGTAAAACACCCCTAACCATTCCTTCCATCTGGAAGAGCTCATGTATAGACCTAATCCATGTGATTTATTTTCTTCCCCACATGACATTTCATTTGCTGACTGAAGTTTTTGTTTTATTGATTCAGTGGTTCTGTTCGCTTTTCTCCACCCCCTTCGTTTTCTGAGTTGAAAGCTCAACTTGTTTAGATGTTTTGCTCCAGCACTTTAAACAGGAAAGTAGCCTAGCTCTCTTAACAGACATATTGAGACATTTTACATTGGAAAGTGAGTACTTAACAGAGTACAAGAATGAGATCTGTTTCAATACACATGCCTTTTTTCATCCTTGGCTTTTGAAGGAGCTTTTTACCTCTTGCAGTACCTGGCACACAGCCTACAGCTTTTGTAAAAAGAGGGCCAAACACCTCAATCCTCTTTTTTAAAGAGTAGTTTCTGTACCATACTGGGCATAAGAGGCTGCTGAGGGGCTGGAACAGAGCAAATGGAATGGCATCAAACGCATGGAAACCATGTGTTTGATATATTTGATACCATTCAACTCATTCCTCTCCAGCTGTTACCACAAGCACCCCAATTATCCTGTGATACCGGGGTATATCGTATTGCTGGTAGTGCACACAAGGGCCTCTTTCTTTCCTGACGTAAAAAAAACTAAATAATGCACAAAACAAATGTAGGCAGCATGGATCTTGATCCAGGAGGGGATTGTCTCTGCTTTAACCAAGAAGCTGGATCCTGCAAGTTAGCCACTTAGTTCGCAAACCAAATGCATAGTTGGAGCCCTGATCTGAAGATAACTTTCTAAGATGTGCCAAATAAATGAACTTCTAGTTATAAACAGTAGCACCCACTCACCGAGCTTTAGGGAGCCCCCACAAAAAGGTACTGAATTGAAAATCGTACAGTCTGTATTTCATAATACCCCAGTATGTGGCATATACCTCCTAATATGACATACCTCTCTGTGTCTCTTCTAGCTTGCTGTGTGTATGGGSACACCCATCCTCACCCCAACATGGATCCATAAGGCCTGGGAGCATAGAGATGATGTGTAAGTATCTCCTCACGCTACAGACAATGGCCAAAGCCAACTGCATTCCCAGTCCTCATTGTGGTCTTCACGTTCATGTCTGTACATCAATGTATAATGTACATGTATGAGGGCTGACAACCACCTGTTCTTACAGTAGTTTCCATGCTGGTGATGAAGAGTTCCGCACTGAATTCAAAGTTCCCCCCTTTCAAGACTGTGTGCTGAGCTTCCTGGGCTTCTCAAACGAAGACAAGACCAACATGGAGGAAAGGACAATCAAACATGGTATTAGCCTGAGGTCTTACATTTTCAGTATTTCTTTTTTATTCCTTCATATGTTATATCTAGGCTTTACAAAAGCTACTCTGCAAGCACATTATCCTCCCTTCTATTATGGAGTACTTTTGGAGTTTCTAAAACTTTGTGTTTCTCCAAGGTGGCAGCCACCTGGAGGTTGGTGATCAGAAGTGCACTCACATGGTGGTGGAGGAAAACTCTGTCAAGGAGCTGCCATTCGTACCATCAAAGAGACTGTATGTTGTCAAGCAGGAGGTGAGCACTTCAATGTAGTAGGTGTCAGCTTACATCACCGTACTGGCGGTAGGCAGACATAAACATAAAATATTTCCCAGATCAGCCGTATGTCTGACTGAAGCATAATACCTCAAATTCATGTGCCTCAAATTCATGAATTTTCRAAAGCATTGTCAAGTCTGGGAAAATGAGCCTTGTTGTTTTCTTCTAAGGAGTATGTCAAATACGCATTTCTATTTAATGTATTTGGTTGTATTGATTGATAAACTCTTGCCTCACTTGGATGATCAATATTTAATTTTCCTTTCGACTAGACAAGTCATTTGAGCAGAGATAGTGAGCACTGGCGTTCCCCACCTTGTATCAATAAAATGTTTCTTTGCTTTTTCAAGTGGTTCTGGGGAACGATACAGATGGATGCCCGAGCAGGAGAGTCCATGTACTTCTATCAGAAGGTAAGTTCTGTCTGTCAGTCAATCTGATTCATCCTCCTAATGCCCCTACACGAACCTCTATACAGTGGAATGGACACTGCTAAGATTCTATAAACTGTGTCGCGCACATCCTCATGAGTATCCCTCTTTGGAGGGAGTGAAGTGAGTTTGGGAAATAAAATACAAAAAAAATTCACATACGAACTTTGTCCAAATCAAAAAAGCTCCCCAAAAATAGGATGATCCCTGTGATAGAATGTTTATTTTGATTGGCAATGCTCTGCATTTTTCAAAGTCCATGTCTGGATTGTAAGAGAAAGCGTTCTTGGAAAGCATGTTAACGTTTTAATCAAATTTATATAAATCTGAGTATTCACAATAATTGTAGTATTGTGCGCTTGCAAACCAGTGGAGGCTGCTGAGGGGAGAACGGCACATAATAATGGCCGGAACGGAGCAAATGGATTTGCAACAAACACCTGGAAACCATGTATTTGATACCGTGCCACTGATTTGACACTTATAAGTGTAATTGCTTTGCATGCGCAGACGGATGATAAACGAGGTGAAATTATAGCTTCACAAATCTCATCACAATTTTGAACCTCTACCCTGCAGAGCTTAATCGAGCATCTGATCAAAATACGTGAGGTTTTAGTTCTGGTTTATCAGAGATGACTTTCCACCACAGTGCCATCCTTCTTTTTACACACATTTTTCTCCATACACCCTCATCTGACATGCCCATGTTTCTCCTACTCTCAGATGGACAGTCCTGTGCTGAAGAAGGCTGTGTCCCTGCTGTCCCTCAACACACCCAACAGTAACCGGAAGAGGAGGCGTCTGCGGGAAACCCTGGCCCAGCTCACCAAGGAGACTGAGATCTCCCCCTTCCCTCCACCCCGCAAGAGGCCTTCTGCCGAACACTCCATGTCCATGGGCTCTCTGCTGGACATCTCCAACACCCCCGAGACCTGCAAGGCCTTGGCAGGTGAGAGAGGAGCCACGGTCACTCATCAGCCACACATGTCATGTCACAGGGCTGGTAACACTGGGTGTTAGCCTGTCAACGGTGGTTAATAAGCGCCTCTGGCCTCGTTAAAAGTTAATGCAGGCAAAAACAGACAGGGATTATAGCATCATTAGTGTCTCATGTCAGCCCTGTCATAGACTAAGGAGGCGGTCACTGCTTGTTGCAGGGGGAGGCAGGAAGAACCAGCACGCTCTGATATTCTGTTTGAACTCCCCCCAAAGAGACTGAACACCCTGTCTTTCAGAGCACAGTGTAGAGAGCAGCAGGCGTAGGAGGTGCTGTGCTGAGGCCAACAGGCAGAGGAGGATGAGTGCCAGGGAGATGAGTAGGGGACAAAGAGAGGCCCTTCCACTGCACTAGCACTGCCACCCCTCAGCAGGAAGCAGGGACACCAGAGGCCCCCATGGGCCCTCAGGACAGGGAGTGTGTCCTCAGCCAGTCCCCGGCCACAGACCGGGGAGGGTTCGTGGAGGGACTCGTCACAGGAGTCAGTCTGTCTCAGCGAATGCCAGGAGATGAAGGGTCACTCAGTTGAACTGTCACTGTGGTGGAATCTGATTTTGCATGATATTAGAAACTGTATAATAAGTTTTTTTAGTGCTGTCTTGCTGATCAAAGAGGAAGAATAGTATATTGATTGTTAAATCCCGGAGAGTTGATTTGAGGGTGAGATGATATGAAGGGGTGCGATGGTATGAAATACACTTGTTGCCTACTCAAACGATTCTCGCTAGCTAAGACAAAAGCCCAACGCTTCCACAGAGTAGCTCTCACTTTGCATGTCAGACAATATACTCTTATTTCCTCAACTATGAGACATACAGGAAGTTCTGGATTGTGTATTGTCGAAGAAAACATGTTTTTCTCCACTGTCTCAATCAATATTCACCTCTTGACGATCCCTGGCTCTCTTCCAGAACATTCCCGGCCCTTGAAGAGCTCTACACCTGCTGTCCTGAAGCAGTCGGCTAGATGGCAGGTCTCCAAGGAGTTGTACCAGACAGAGAGCAACTATGTGGATATTCTCACCACAGTCTTGCAGGTTTGTTGCTGCTGCTGTGGATGTTGGGCTCACTTAGCATCACCGAGGCTGCTAGGGTCCTAATCAGGCTGTCCCACTGGTGCCTGAGTCCAGTGACCAGTGGGGGAGAAAATGAATAGGATTATGAGCGTCAGGACTGTCAGCAAGGCAGGCAGGCTCCCACTCACACCACACCACTCACTGTGTTGCTCATCGATCCAAGCCTCAGGCCTTTCCTTGTCTCATTGCTCCCACTTTGGCAGCTCTCCATCTCTCTCTGCTTGCTATAGCATTACTATGATACCAGTAGAATGGAATGTCCTCGCTCACTCTCTGGTTAAGCAAACATCACTATGCCAAAAATAATGTACCCACTCCTTGGCTCACTCCCCCCTAAGTCACCTGTGCTCACTTTCACCCACGCCTGGTCACCCACCACCAGTCTTAAGAAGTAACCAGTAGTATTGTGTCCTCTGCCCCATGCCCACTACACCATGCCAGCTCAGATGAGACAGATGGCAGGCTTCACATCAAATGGTCTTTAACACTGACTGCTGACCCCATGTCCACTGCCCTCTGAAGTCAGTCCATGAACTGGCCTGCCAAGAAGTGGGCTTGAATACCAATTATCCCATTATGATTCACACATGTTGGGCACTTGTTAAAATTTATTTTTATTAGAAGGTAATTCCAGGACATTTTGAGCCTTTTGATTATACTTTTTACAGGGAAAGCTGAATAGAGCTTTACTAGATCAGAGGACTTTTTAATGGGAATCATTTCTTGTAGTTTATTAGGGGACCTACTTTCACTGTTTGTGAGTTTTCTGTGTCTTTGATAAGATGATGGGGAGGCAGGGTGGTCTTTTATAATTAATACTTACCTGCACTCTAAAATGATTTGGCTTTCTACTTTTATGAACATTCTCATGGGACTCACTATTTCAGACTGAATAGTTTTGTCTGTATTGGGGGTGTATGTATTGATTAAGGGAATAGTGGGTTAAGTCTGAGTCTCACCTGAAACGTCTGTTCCTTTTAGCTGTTCAAAGTCCCCCTGGAAAAGGAAGGCCAAGTTGGTGGACCCATTTTGGCTCCGGAAGAAATCAAGACTATCTTTGGCAGCATCCCAGAGATCTTCGACGTACACACCAGAATAAAGGTGGGCACTTCTCTCCTTGAAATGTCCCAAGATGACCTGAACAAGAGTTTAATCTGCAGTGAAGTCACCTAAACGCCCTCTGTCTCTCTGCTTATTGGGTTGATTTGACAGGCCGATCTGGAGGAGCTGGTCATGGACTGGTCTGAGAACAAGAGTGTCGGGGACATCATTCTCAAATACGTGAGTATAATAGGCCTTTGTTCTGAATGTTGTATTGAGCCATTTTGGACATTCTCACTCAGTTCCTTTCTGTCTGTCAGTCTAAAGACCTGGTGAAGGCTTACCCGCCATTCGTCAACTTCTTTGAGATGAGCAAGGAGACCATAGTGAGGTGTGAGAAGCAGAAACCAAGGTTCCATGCTTTCCTCAAGGTATGTGACCTCTGAGACGATGTACATTTGTGTATACATCCACGTGAGTGTAGGTTTAGAAGTTACCATATGCCTCATGCTAAAGGTCATTCATTGCTTGTCTCTTTATGTACAGTAAACTTGAAGAAAATGTCTCAGTCTGTGTTGTGAATGTGAGTGATTGTCTGTGTGTGTAAGTAAGCCGCAACATGTCTGTCAGGTCTCCTCCTGCTTCAACAGCAGTGTTTTTTTCTTTTCTTTTTTCTTGCCTCCAGATCAATCAGGCGAAGCCCGAGTGTGGGCGACAGACGCTGGTGGAGCTGCTGATTCGCCCTGTGCAGAGACTGCCTAGCGTCGCCCTTCTCCTCAACGGTAGACTACACCACGCGCACACAAACACACTTGACAGCCAAATCTTGAGCAACATGGTACATATGTGGCATGATAGAAGTACTAACTATAATGCATTCTCCTCACCTGCATATGAAGAGAGCGCTTGATTTCCYACTAAAATGTCACAGGAAATACTGATAGATGCTCCTCGCCTTTATCCACAGTTGTGTTATAAATCTGTCGGTCATATCAGTTGTTTGCCCTTGGCTTTTTTCACTGTTCTATCAATTATATATGTCAATGTTCATTGACCCATCTATTTTGCAGATATTAAGAAACACACTGCCTGTAACAACCCTGACAAAATCACTTTGGAGAAGGCAATCGAATCACTCAAGGAAGTTATGACGTGAGTCAACTGTGCACTACCGGCCATGCATGAAGCATTTTGCTGTAATTAAGTTAAAGCCTCATTCATTAGCCATGCATTTACATAAAGTGATTGTAGCATCAGTTGGCTAACGGAATTTATTTGGCCCCCCCAGTCACATAAACGAGGACAAGAGGAAAATAGAGGGACAGAAGCAGATCTTTGATGTCGTCTATGAAGTTGACGGCTGCCCTGTAAGTTGTTTGTGCATTTCTTCACTGGAATGTGGCACGCTTTGTTGAGCCTCTAATCCATTAATGGCTGTCCTCCAGCACCATAACGGCTAGGCCTCTCCCATAACGGCGTTAATGGCTGTCCTCCAGCACCATAACGGCTAGGCGCTCTCCCATAACGGCGTTAATGGCTGTACTGCAGCACCATAACGGCTAGCCTTCCATAACGGCGTTAAGGCTGTACTGCAGCACCATAACGGCTAGGCCTCCCCATAACGGCGTTATGGCTGTACTTTGCAGCCCATAACGGCTAGGCCTCTCCCATAACGGCGTTATGGCTGTACTGCAGCACCATAACGGCTAGGCCTCTCCCATAACGGCGTTATGGCTGTACTGCAGCACCATAACCGCTAGGCCTCTCCCTTTGCGTTAATGGCTGTACTCTAGCACCATAACAGCTAGGTCTCTCACCATTACGGCGTTATGGCTGTCCTCATCAACATAACGGCCAGGCCTCTCCCTATGCGTTAATGGCTGTACTCCAGCACCATAACGGCTAGGCCTTTCCCATAACGGCCAGGCCTCTCCCACAACGTCGTTAATGGCTGTACTCCAGCACCATAACGGCCAGGCCTCTCCCTATGCGTTCACCCTGATATCCCTATTTATTTCAGCTAATTTCCACAGGATGCATTTTTCGCACTGTTCACTGCACATTTATAGCTTGTAATTCATGGATTATTGCGCTGGAGTTAACTTGATAATGTGTGTGTGGAGAATTTGTGTAGAGCTGTGTGTATGTGTGTACCAAACTACTTTTCTGTGTGCCGAAGTCCGCTTTTCAGGTGATAATAGTGGAGATGAGTTGGGACTAGAGGGAGTGAATTAGTATACCTTTGGCTCTGGGCTGTGAGTATAGCTCTATTTATCTTGATTTGGATAAGCAGAGCATCCAAATGAATAAACATAGTTTGATGATAGGGTTTTAAAGGAATAATGGGACTGGAAATGGAAATTTCTCCATCAGCCGTGCAGTGAAATGACCAATCTGTAGAGTTAGACCCATTAATACCAAATATGGCGCTTTAAATGAGGCCTGTGATTGAATCATGAAGCTCTCTCTGGTGACCGTGTTTGTTTGTTTATTCACGAATGGTTGCTGGATGTCTTTTTGGTTGTGTGATATTCATCCCGTCTGCTCGCTCTCTCTCTCTCCTCCTCAGGCCAACCTGCTCTCGTCCCACCGCAGCCTGGTCCACAGGGTGGAGACCATCGCCCTGGGAGACAAACCCTGTGACCGAGGCGAGCACGTCACACTCTTTCTCTTCAATGACTGTCTTGAGGTAACGCCCACATCAATGAAGTAATACCAACATTGAAAACCTGCTCATCTGACACTCCAGCCAGGCTCAATGATATGCTGAATATTTTAACCCTGGTCAACATTTCACCGTATTGACTAGTGATGGCCCAGATATGGCTTTAGGTGTTATAACTTTACAATACACCCAAAACGCCCTCCAAGTTAATGCCATTGCTCATTTGAGAAAATCTTGCCCGTCCTCTATTCCCCCCCACATTATGAAATCTTTGGGACTTGAGATGCTAAGAAAATGCAAATTCAGTAGCAAAGAGCCCCACTGGCTGATTATTTATGGGTGTGCAATCTATCGTTGCTGACACAGCTTCTTATCTGGCTCCTAATTAGTGAAGTGTTGCATTAGAATGGGGGTTAGCAATCAAACCCAGAATGGGTGTGGGCGAGGCGGCCTGATTCAGGAGTGTCAGAGCAGCCTGGTAATGAGCATGGGGAGAGCAGGGGCTGCACTCTTCAATTATTCATTGATTAGCTCCTCTGTATTCAGATCTCCCCTACCCCCAATAGATATCACCATACCTTCATGGGACAGACCCAACCCCTGCCTGAGCCCCCACACAGGCCAGTTAAACACATGCTAATGACTGGGACCGTTTACCTTCTATAAAAGGCCCTATCGATTTGTCACAGCTTAACCACTACCTCCCCTGACATACATACATACATACATACATACTTCACTTCACTTCACTGGAGAGAGAGATTAGGTAGGGGTGAAGGCTTGAGGCTTCCATACTTCAACTGTGTCTGTATTTGCAGATTGCCCGGAAGAGACATAAGGTGATCAGCACATTCAGGAGTCCTCTGGGCCAGACGCGATCTGCAGCCCAACTCAAACACATCACCCTCATGCCTCTGTCCCAGATCAGGAGGGTCCTGGACCTGCAGGATACAGAGGGTGAGTGAGCCCCAGCCCCTGGCATGTTCTCTACCTGCCTGCCTACCTACCTACCTACCTACCTACCTACCTATCAAATGCTGTTAGTCACATACACAGTTTACAGCAGGGATAAAAGGTGCGAAGAAATGCTATGGGCTAGCTCCATCAATGCAGAAAATCAGACAGTAATAATAAAAGTCAGGTCAAAAATGAGAGGTTGTGAACATAGTAAAAATGGACTGTATTACACTGTGTTTAGAAATATAAAGTAGGTAATGTCTTGGTCACGCTGTGGAATACATAGTATATAATAGAACAGCAGCGTTGACTGTGTCTGTGTGTGTGAGAGTTCTGAGTGGGTGTGTTTGTGTAAGGATTGGATGTGTGGGTAGTCAGTGCAAATAATCTAAGGTGCCGATAATGAGGTGGAAATAGTCTCTAAGGTGCAGATCTGTAGGGAGACGGCTAGGGTTAGCTGTTCAGCAGTCTGATGGCCTGCTTACCTACCTACCTCACAGTGTTTAACATCCATTACTAAGCAACATGACCACTCCTTGTTTGTGCTTCTTTTGGGTCGATACACATTCCCTGAGCAGGTATATTGCTCCATTCCGTTTTCCCTGTATCGGGAAATGTTATTCATAAGCATACTGGATAGCCTAATATTTGGAGTCAACACGGACTGAAATGGCATCCCAGACATAATCAAGCAAACATCTCTCCTCTCTCCCACTAGCAGTGACTCAGCTTGTTTGGCCTTGTAATGGAGCTGCTAGGTTTAATTTCACCGTCAATATGTACTATAATTACAAGCAGTGTATGTTGATACACCAGAGATGGCCCTCAATGCGTCTTAAAGAGAAATGGGATGCATGTTTTTCAACAATTAGTTTTGCCAGCTAGACTATTGACATTTTTGAGTGGTCCAAACCTTGCTCATTTCTCTTTCTCTCTTCTCTCTCTCAGATTGCCATAATGCCTTTGCCCTGGTGGTGCACCCGCCCACGGAACAGGAGAATCTTCTCTTCAGCTTCCAGCTGACCACTGAGGATACGGTGAAGTCAACCTGGCTGAAGATGCTCTGTCGACACGTAGCCAACACTATCTGTAAGGCTGACGCGGTGAGAGATGCAGAGTGAGACAGTGGTCCACTGAGCCGCTATAGGCTCATCGTGTTGGGTTGGAGGGCTCCTCCTGAGAACACATGTTGCAACACATGTTGCCTGTCTGTCTGCTCCTCTCATTAACACAGCCAGACAGGCTGAAGCGACCAAGGCATCCCTCACCGGTCTGGTGTCCTCGTGCAGAACATGGTGTATGGACTCTTTAGAGGTTGATGAGGACACAAATGCAATTATTTGTGCCAGTTTTAGTACACTTACATATCATGTTGCGTGAGTGGCCTTTTTGGTCATTTCAATCCTATTAGATTGTCCTCTGTGGTTAAACTGGAAGACAGATTAATGTAATTAGAAGCGGAATTGTACTAGAACTAACACTAAAGACATAGATGGGTTGTTTTATCTCTCCACAGGTCTTTTCACTGATGTAGTATTAGAGCTTGAATGAGGAAGCTAACTAGTAATTGGCTGCCCGGAGACAGACGTGTATTTCCCATCATAATTAAAAACAGGCGTAATAAGCTTCGGAGGTGAGCCCAGCCAGTCCCAGCTGTCAGGGGTGAGCTGTCCACTAGGTGGCGACTTAAACCTCTACTACAGGCTGGCCTTGCTATCTTAATTGATTCACTGGCTCTCTCCGCACCRTGAATACCAACCAGTGAGCTCCAGCTGCATGTAAAAACAGACAACAGTTTCTCACTCTATGCATTTTGACAGCGAAGCAGAATGGGCTGGAAATGTATTTATACTTGTTTCTATTTTAAACAGGAAGATCTAATTCAGTGCACTGAGCCTGACTCTGTCCAAGTGAGCACAAAGGATATGGACAGCACGCTGAGTAAAGCCTCTAGAGTCATCAAGAAAACTTCAAAGAAGGTAAAATGGGCTCCGAATTAGCCCATCTCTCTCCTGTATTCCACACAAGCACATGCTGGATATTGGACAAGCTGACTGTTAAACAGAGCTATTTTCAAAATCAAATCAAATTTTATTAGTCACATGCGCTGAATATAACCGGGTGTAGACCTTACAGTGAAATGCTTACTTACGAGTCCCTAACCGACAGTGCAGTTTCAAAAAAATACAGATAAGAATAAGAGATAAAGTAACAAGTAATTCAAGCAGTAAAAAAATAACAATATATACAGGGGGCTGCCGGTACAGAGTCAATGTGCGGGGCACCGGTTAGTTGAGGTAATATATACATGTGGGTAGAGTTATTAAAGTGACTATGCATAGATTACAACAGAGAGTGGCAGTGGTGGGGAGGGGGGGCAATGTGAATAGTCTGGGTAGACATTTGACTAGATGTTCAGGAGTCTTATGGCTTGGGGGTAGAAGCTGTTTAGAAGCCTCTTGGACCTAGAATTGGCGCTCTGGTACCGCTTGCCGTGTGGTAGCAGAGAGAACGGTCTATGGACTAGGGTGGCTGGAGTCTTTGACAATTTTTAGGGCCTTCCTCTGACACCGCCTGGTACAGAGGTCCTGGATGGCAGGTGGTGATYTGGACACCAAGGAACTTGAAGCTCTCAACCTGCTCCACTGCTGCTCCGTCGATGAGAATGGGGGTGTGCTCAGTCCTCTTTTTCCTGTAGTCCACAATCATCTCCTTTGTCTTGATCACGTTGAGGGAGAGTTTGTTGTCCTGGCACCACACGGCCAGGTCTCTGACCTCCTCCCTAATAGGCTGTCTCGTTGTTGTCGGTAATCAGGCCTACCACTGTTGTCATCTTGACATAATTTTGAGTCTCAGGGTGGTTTTGAGTGTTTGACTGTTTAACCTCCAGGTAACGAGAGCGTTTTCCTTCACCAAAACACCAAAACGGGTAATCCAGAGAGCATTCATGGCCAACAGCACCTCCGACGACAAGAGCCCTGGCCCCAGCTCAGAGAACATGATCCACGTTGGAAGCAGTGCCACCCTGTCAGTAAGTCCATCCACCCACCCACCCGTCTACTTCAAAGGTCCAGGCCTTGAACAAGGTTTGTCTCATCAAGTCGAGGCTAAAGGGGCATAGTGCAAGATAAAAGAGCAATGGCAGAAGAATCTTGAGTCATTTTAGGATTTTCAGATGGGTACTCTAATTGTACCTTGTTTTTCTCTGAAAATCAATTTGCAGCGCTCTCCAAAGCATAGTCCTGAAAGGGTTGCGTAATTAGGTGATTGTTGACGTCTAATGGTGAAATTGTTGTTCTGCCAGTGCAAGCCATTTTCCTTTTGAAGGAACGGCTTCAGTTTTTCAATTAATGATGACACATGACTGTTTTGAACTTTTCTCCTTTTTTATTCAGTTTAGCTATTTATTTCCTGTTCTAACTACATCAAGTCAGGCTTTATTTTATCTCTGAGTCTTTTTCGGACCTTTTCTATACTTCCTTTTATTAGAATGGAAAAGATGAGTCATACAATACTAAATATTTGAAGAAAGGTACTGCACTCAAACTTTGCTATTAAAAAGGGATTTTAAGTGCAACTTGATGCAGAAGTGTGATATGCAGAGTCTGACCTATGAGTTGACAGGGTCTCTCCCATGGTCTGTGACTCTTCCCCCCCCCCCCATGCTTTGCTCTGTGACTGTAGATGGCCCGCTCCACCTCAACATTCAACCTCAGTGGTTCTACCAAGAACTCTGCTGCTGCGGTGCAGCGCTCTAACTCCCTGGACCACCCACCCTGTCCCCGCCTCCGTGTTCCCGTCTGTATTCATACCGCAGACCCAACCCCTAGTCCAACCTGCCCTGAGGAGACCCCACGTAAGCCCCAACCCACCCCCACCAGGCCCCCTTACTCTGCTGGCCCCCCTACCTGGAGGGTCCCGTCCAAAGGGAGGCTTCCCCCTGGTGCCTGCAGGGACCTGCTGGTCCCCTCTGACCCCACAAGGCAGGCTGCTTGAGGCCCTGCAAAGAGACCCTCCTATAGGCGGCTGACTGACGTGAGCATCACCATGCTTGGTTTAATACCCCTTTTAACTCACTGGGATAGGTGGTGGCTCTTTCACTAACTCCTCATTCCTGGGCTGTGGTGGCTCTCTCTCTCTGGCTCTCTGTGGGCTCCCTCCTCTTATCTGCTGCACACCTCACTCACTCAGCTCCACTAACATCAGCTTGCAGCGCCGGGCAGATGCTCACTTTTAGCTTTTACATAAGCCCTCTCGATCCATTTTGGAAAAGGGAGGAGTGTCTTACAACAACAGATTATTTGGTTATGATCTATGGCTTCTAAAACAATAAATGTGTTGTGGTGACAGTGATTTACATTTTTCTTCCACTAATTAAATAAATCCAAAATTGTGTGCAGCATTATGCTTTAGTGTTTGGATGGACACTCCAGGCCTTTTGACAATCTGTCACTGGGCATTTGTGAAACAGTGGCTTCATGCGTGTCCCTACTCCTGTTCTGTATGTCCTCGCTGTGCCACTGCTATTGATCCTGCGCCCTCAAATTTAAACCGTAATGTCACCTCAAATCTCATTAACCTGACTGGGCCCTGTCGAAGTGAGAARGTGTTATGGTGGTTATAGCAACAAGCAAATGGTGAGAAGGTGCTGGTGCATAAATTGGGTTGCTATTCAGGCTGGCCTTTACTCTCACTCTGGCTTTAGCCGGCCACGGCTTTACTGAAGGAGGATACATGATACATGACGCACACCTGTTTACGCTCCTACGTTCGTTAACACTCCGGTTTCCTTAGGGTAGACTCTTGATGAGGGTGAAATATGTATGCATTTTAACCAGCCAGACCTTGTGGTTCCCCGGAAATCACCCTGCTTTTATGCAGCAGCACCTTTCATGTTGGCCTCCCCCAAGTTGCCCCGGTAACATATAAAGGTTCCTTTTCAATAGATCCGATTCATCCACAGTAATGAGCAGCACAGGGACAGAGAGAGGAAACCACGTCTTTACAACATGGCAAAATGTTGAATGGTTTTGGAAGTTGGGGGAAGTATAGTAATATTGTATTGGCATCACTCGCTCGATTAGTTCAATGCCAACATTTGGCTAGGAAGGCAGACTGGCACTGGGGAAAGCTGAATGTAAAAGTAATTAAATGAGACTTCCATATAAAACGACCTTGTATCCTTCACAAAGCACTTCCCACGATATTGCTTTTGCGGACCACATGACAATCCATCTTCGTGCCGTGGCTTTTAAAGGTACACCAGGAGTCCCAGCGTGTACATGTGATCAGAAAGCCCTCATGTTGAATGACTTAAGTGCTCACTTGAGCATTTGCTCATCTCTAACCCTTCAGTGTAACTCATTGTCCTTAAACTAACACTCGAGGGGTCGTTTCTGTTTTGGAACCCAATCAATTTTCTAATTTAATTAATGTCCCTGTTCTGTTCCCTCCAGGCGATGCACTCTCCCTCCATGGTCAACCTGCCGTCCATGTTTGAGAGGAAGTACCACACGTTCAGTCGCTCCACATCCCACCTGTTCTGATTGACTCTTAGAGGAGAGAAACCCAGCAAGCTGTTCTGCACTGTCCACCACTCACTGTAATTCAATTAGCTCACCTCTCGGCAATGTTACTGCAGATTGGCACATCCTGTAATTGTTTAATGAACGCAAGTTCATACAGATAATGTGTGACTTGGAAAATGAAAGATGGATACTCTTGTATTTAGTGTTTACTTACAATGTTAAAAGTTGACCTCATGTCTTAAACATTTGGGAACATTTGATTAACATGTATAGGTATGATATTTACTGACATTTTCTGTATTTTTGTCGTGGAGGGATATAATTCACTGAATGATTAGCCAATATATGTGTTACTTTGTTTTTTGGGAACAAGCCTGTTGGCTTCACTTACTATAGTTTCCAGCTTTTATAAAGCTCTTGAAATGTTTTTACTTTTTGATGATATAAATGATCAGGATTAGGGGAACAAAAGCTACTGTTTGCTGTTTTGTAAGTGATTGTTTTATGTTGTCAAGTTTTTCAGGAGGGACTAAGGGGATGATGTTGCATTACACTACATTTTCCAGAATCATTTTATAAATAGTCTATATACAAATCCTCTTTCTCTTGCTATTTATGTGTACATTTGCCTCCCTTTTGTCTGTCATTATCTATAATTGTTCTGATTTACCTCTTGTCATAATTGTCTTCCACTATGTGTATTCCATACACTTACACATGATCCAACGTTAAGCTTATTTCTGGTGGATTATTCAGTTATAGGATGTTGTTCACGACTTCTCTTACATGATGAATGGAAAAAATTAATAATTATCTCCCATTCATCTTGATTGAATAGTGACTATTATTATGCAAAGTCACTTTATGGTTTGTAATTMAATTGTTTTACTCAATTTTAATAAAAATGCCCAATATTGAATGTTGTGTGTTTTTAGGAATAGAAAAACTAACATGCATCTCACATCCAGAGCAAAGTCCTGCTCTATAAACAATGCAAGAGAAACTTCATCCATTTACTTATTCAGTCAGTTACTTCTAATGTATTATGTCCTTGGTGTATTATCCTCCTTACTTAGGGGGGAAAAGTGAAAATCTGAACCATGTAGGCATCTGCAGAGAAATGCATGGAATTCACTTTGCAAATTACCATGAAGCAATAAATTGCTGCCTGAAATGAATTTGGAAAATGTTAACTGGATGCCATTTGCTTGCCCTAAGCATCCTTTGACCCCTCTGTTGAAGTGTTGTCCTGAATAGCACACTAAAGCAAGACATGGCAGCAATTTTTATTGTCTCCATTTGAGCAATAAATGTACATTAGCACAAAACAATCAGTCTGTGATCATGTGTAAAGCAATGTGTGATAATTGTCCTTATTTGGCACTTTCTGCTACAGCTACTGGCCTATTAACGTTCAGGTAACTCACTTGAAAGGTGTCAACATTTTTGGTATTCATGTCACCGCAGCTCAGTATAGCACACGAGTCCGTTCAAAGAGCCAGACTAAAAGCAGTCTACTGGATAGTGAGGCAATGCAGGAGCCCTGAGGCATAGGGAGACCAGGGAATACCACAGTGGAAAGGCACCAGGTGGAGGACACACTCTTCATATTTGACTTTCCTCCACAACAAAGCAGATATGTCAGGCCAGTAGAGGGTGAACTGTGAGGATGAGCCTTGGTGAGATTAGAATGTTGTAGGGGCTTAAGTCTTGTGGAAATGTTTTCATTTTTTGGGGTGTGGGTGAGGGTTATCGGTAGTTGAGCACCACCATAAGTGAAAGTGATTTGATTTGAACTATTCCAGGGTCATAGTCTGTCTGTGGTCCACACATGTGAGCCATTACATGAATCTAATCGTATTTGACTATCAAAGAAATGTCAACCCTAATTAACTGTCAAGTCTGTGTAATGCGACTGTTTGACTGAATTGTCTCAATTTATACATTTTTTTTTATGGGTGAAACTAGTTTTGTGGATGAAAGTTTCCCTCTGCCATTTGAGCTTGTATCATCTTGGAGACAAGACACTATACCATACCTCTGAGTCATCCCATAGCTCTTCATTGTCACCAATGACCTGACATTGGCTCTTGGTATTGATCATCGCTAATGATGCTATTTGCACATACCCTTCAACTATCAATTAGGTTGTCTGCTGTTTGCAAAGTGAATACCGTACAAACATCCATGCATGTGTAACAATTAAATAAATTAAGGGTTTCTTCCTGAAACAGCTGTCAGGTTCCTCCTGTACCATGGGGTATTGTCGGCCTACAACAAGGCCTTGATGGATTACCATAGATGAAAATGTAATTAGGACCTCACTCTATCAACTCCTTTGGTTGGATTAATTCTGATCTTAAATGACGACCTGATATTTTAGGTAACTTAAAATGCAATTGGTCTATCTGCCTGCACAATGAGACACCTCTGAGGGAGCGGTGATAGCACAACATGGATCAATGTCTCAAATGAAGAAAAATGGGTCCATGGCATGAGGATTTACAGCATTTATGGCTTTAACAGGTGAAAAACAGTATTGACTTCCCACTTAGGGGAGTTTCATCACAAAACCCCCTGAAATTGCCAACTACTTTAATGATTTTTTAAATTGGCAAGATTAGCAAARTTACTCGTGACACAACAAAAACAATCTCTGAACCTACTCATCCATTCGTAACTGACCAAATTATGAAAGACAAGCACTGTCATTTTGAATTCTGTAAAGTGAGTGTGGAAGAGGTGAAAAAATTGGTGTCTATCAACAATGACAAGTCACCTGGGTCTGACAACTTGGATGGAAAATTACTAAGGATGATAGCGGACTATACTGACACTCCTATTTGCCATCTCTTCAATCTAAGCCTACAGGAAAGTATGTACCCTCAGGCCTCGAGGGAAGCAGAAGTCATTCCGCTACCTAAGAATAGCAAAGCACCCTTTTATTTTTTATTTTAAGCCAGATGTGGAGGTCCTGGGCTGGCATGGTTACATGTGGTCTGCTGTTGTGAGGCCGGTTGGATGTACTGCCAAGTTATCTAAAATGACGTTGGAGGTGGCTTATGGTAGAGAAATTAAAATTGAACTCTCTGGCAACAGCTCTGATGGACATTCATGCAGTCAGCATGCCAATTGCACACTTGTGGAATTGTGTTGTGTGACAAAACTGCACATTTTGTAGTGGCCGTTTATTGTCTCCAGCACAGGATGCATCTGTGTAATGATCATGCTGTTAATCAGCTTCTTGATATGCCACACCTGTCAGGCAGATGGATTGTGTTCCACATGCTTTTTGTYTGTGTGGAACATTCCTGGGATATTTTATTTCAGCTCAAAAAACATGGGACTAACACTTTACATGTTGCGTTTATATTTTTGTTCAGTATATATGGCACAGCTGTCAATTCTTTGGTCCTTAAATGAAACGGGTATACTTTTTTACTTATCACAATTTTCTTTAACCAATTTTGGTCTTTAATGCATGGCCGACAGACAAGTTCCTTACCTTCTCCCCCTTCTACTTGCCTCTTCCATTTTTGTAATGCTGAAATTACAGTGCATTCGAAAAATATTCAGACCCCTTGACTTTTTCCACATTTTGTTACAGCCTTATTCTAAAATGTATTACCTTGTTTTTTTTCTCATCAATCTACACACAATACCCCATAATGACAAAGCAAAAAACMMTTTTTTTTTTATATTTGCAAAGGTATTAAAAATTCAAAACTGAAATATCATAGTATAGTATTCAGACCCTTTACTCAGTACTTTGTTGAAGCACCTTTGTCAGTGATTACAGCCTCAAGTCTCTTGGCCATGACACTACAAGCTTGGCAAACCTATATTTGGGGAGTTTCTCCCGTTCTTCTCTGTCAGGTGGGATGGGGAGCGTCGCTGCACAGCTATTTTAAGGTCTCTCCAGAGATGATCAATCGGGTTCAAGTCCGGGCTCTGGCTGGGCCCCTCAAGGACATTCAGAGACTTGTCTCGAATKSATTCCTGCATTGTCTTGGCTGTGTGCTGAGGGTTGTTGTCCTGTTGGAAGGTTAACCTTCACCCTAGTCTGAGGTCCTGAACGCTCTGGAGCAGGTTTTCATCAAGGATCTCTCTGTACTTTGCTCCGTTCATCTATCCCTCGATCCTGACTAGTCTCCCAGTCCCTGCCGCTGAAAAACATCCCCACAGCATGATMCTGCCACCACTATTCTTCCCCGTAGGGATGGTGCCAGATGTGATGCTTGGCATTCAGGCCAAAGAGTTCAATCTTGTTTTCATCAGACCAGAGAATCTTGTTTCTCATGGTCTGAGAGTCCTTTAGGTGCCTTTTGGCAAACTCCAAGTGGGCTAATTTAATCKATTTTAGAAAAAGGCTGTAACCTAACAAAATGTGGAAAAAGGGAAGGGGTCTGAATACTTACCAAATGCACTGTAGTTTGTTGTAATTTTGAGTAGAGCAGACATTTCCATATATTTTTGTTAGCTGCATGTGTGACATAACTCCACCAGCGCTATTTATGATATCACTTACAAAGAGCAGACTGTTTAAAAAAAAACTGTAGTTGAAAGATATCGTTTTTTCATCAATTAGTATATTTCAGTTTAACCATAATATTTGTTGTAAAATTTGTAGCGTAGCATCCACATCATCTGACCACTTCCATGTTGACCGATTCACCTGCATTTCCTGCTTTAGTTTTTGCTTGTAAGCAGGAATCAGGAGGATAGAATTATGGTCAGATTTGCCAAATAGAGGGTGAAGGAGTAAAGGTGGTCTAGAGTTTTTTTTCCATCTGGTTGCATATGTGACATGCTAATAGAAATGAGGTAAAACAGATTTAAATTTGCCTGCATTAAAGTCCCCAGCCACTAGGAGTGCCACTTCTGGACAAYCATTTTCTTGTTTGCTTATGACCTTATACAGCTGGTTGAGTGCGGTCTTAGTGCCAGGATCGGTTTCTGGTGGTAAATAGACGGCTACGAATAATGTAGATGAGAACTCTCTTGGTAGATAGTGTGGTCTACAGCTTGTCATGAAGTATTTTACCTCCGGCGAGCAATACCTTGAGATTTCTTTAATATTAGAKATCGTGCACCAGCAGTTATTGACAAATAGACACAACCCCCCGCCCCTAGTCTTACCAGACATAGCTGCTCTGTCCTGTCGATGCACGGAGAAGCCAGCCAGCTCTATATTATCCGTGTCGTCGTTTAGTCACATCTCGATGAAACATAAGATATTACAGTTTTAAATGTCCCGTTAGTAAGATATTCAGAATCATAGATTGTCCAGTCTGTTTTCCAATTATTGCACGTTGGCCAATAATACGGAGGGAAGGGGTGGTTTACTACTCATCAGCGTATTCTTACAAGACCCCGCCCTCCTCCCCCTTTTTCTCTGTCTTTTCTTCACGTTGATGACAGGGATTTGGGCCTTGTCTCGACAAAGCAGTATTTCCTTCGCGTCTCCCTCGTTAAAGAAAAAATATTTATCCTGTTTTTTAATTAAATTTTTTATTTTATTTCACCTTTATTTAACCAGGTAGGCAAGTTGAGAACAAGTTCTCATTTACAACTGCGACCTGGCCAAGATAAAGCAAAGCAGTTCGACACATATAACAACACAGAGTTACACATGGAGTAAAACAAACARACAGTCAATAATACAGTAGAAAAACAAGTCTATATACAATGTGAGCAATTGAGGGGAGGTAAAGGCCATAAATAGGCCATGGTGGCAAAGTAAATACAATATAGCAATTAAAACACTGGAATGGTAGATTTGACAGTAGGTGAGTGTGCAAAGTAGAAATACTGGGGTGCAAAGGAGCTAAATAAAGAAATAAATACAGTAGGGGAAGAGGTAGTTGTTTGGGCTATTTATAGATGGGCTATGTACAAGTGCAGTGATCTGTGAGCTGCTCTGACAGCTGGTGCTTAAAGCTAGTGAGGGAGATAAGTGTTTCCAGTTTCAGAGATTTTTGTAGTTCGTTCCAGTCATTGGCAGCAGAGAACTGGAAGGAGAGGCGGACAAAGGAGGAATTGGCTTTGGGGGTGACAAGTGAGATATACCTGCTGGAYCGCGTGCTACGGGTGGGTGCWGCTATGGTGACCAGCGAGCAGAGATAAGGCGGGACTTTACCTAGCAGGGTCTTGTAGATGACCTGGAGCCAGTGGGTTTGGCGACGAGTATGAAGCGAGGGCCAGCCAACGAGAGCYTACAGGTCGCAGTGGTGGGTAGTATATGGGGCTTTGGTGACAAAACGGATGGCACTGTGATAGACTGCATCCAYTRTYRTGAGTAGYGTYTTGGAGGCTATTTTGWWWATGACATRGCCGAAGTCGAGGATCGGTAYGATGGTCAGTTTTACGAGGGTATGTTTGGCAGCATGAGTGAAGGATGCTTTGTTGCGAAATAGGAAGCTGATTCTAGACTTAATTTTGGATTGGAGATGCTTAATGTGAGTCTGGAAGGAGAGTTTACAGTCTAACCAGACACCTAGGTATTTGTAGTTGTTCACATATTCTAAGTCAGAACCGTCCAGAGTAGTGACGCTAGACTGGCGGGCGGGTGCGGGCAGCGATCGGTTGAAGAGCATGCATTTAGTTTTACTTGTATTTAAGAGCAGTTGGAGGCAACGGAAGGAGAGTTGTATGGCATTGAAGCTCGTCTGGAGGGTTGTTAACACAGTGTCCAAAGAAGGACCAGAAGTATACAGAATGGTGTCGTCTGCGTAGAGGTGGATCAGAGACTCACTAGCAGCAAGAGCGACATCATTGATATATACAGAGAAAAGAGTCGGCCCAAGAATTTAACCCTTTGGCACCCCCATAGAGACTGCCAGAGGCCCGGATAACAGGCCCTCAGATTTGACACACTGAACTCTGTCGGAGAAGTAGTTGGTGAACCAGGCGAGGCAATCATTTGAGAAACCAAGGCTGTTGAGTCTGCCGATGAGGATGTGGTGATTGACAGAGTCAAAAGCCTTGGCCAGGTCAATGAATACGGCTGCACAGTATTGTTTCTTATCCATGGCGGTTAAGATATCGTTTAGGACCTTGAGCGTGGCTGAGGTGCACCCATGACCAGCTCTGAAACCAGATTGCATTGCGGAGAAGGTACGGTGGGATTCGAAATGGTTGGTGATCTGTTTGTTACCTTGGCTTTCGAAAGACCTTAGAAAGGTAGGGTAGGATAGATATAGGTCTGTAGCAGTTTGGGTCAAGAATGTACCCCCTTTTGAAGAGGCGGATGACCGCAGCTTCTTTCCAATCTTTGGGAATCTCAGACAACACGAAAGAGAGGTTGAACAGGCTAGTAATAGGGGTTGCAACAATTTCGGCAGATCATTTTAGAAAGAAAGGATCCAGATTGTCTAGCCCGGCTGATTTGTGGGGGTCCAGATTTTGCAGCTCTTTCAGAACATCAGCTGACTGGATTTGGGAGAAGGAGAAATGGGGAAGGCTTGGGTGAGTTGCTGTGGGGGGTGCAGTGCTGTTGACCGAGGTAGGGGTGGCCAGGTGGAAAGCATGGCCAGCCGTAGAAAAATGCTTCTTGAAATTTTCGATTATCATGTATTTATCAGTGGTGACCGTGTTACCTAGCCTCAGTGCAGTGGGCAGCTGGGAGGAGGTGCTCTTGTTTTCCATGYACTTTACAGTGTCCCAAAACTTTTTGGAGTTAGAGCTACAGGATGCGAATTTCTGCTTGAAAAAGCTAGCCTTTGCTTTCCTGACTGACTGCATGTATTGGTTCCTGACTTCACTGAACAGTTGCATATTGTGGGGACTWTTCGATGATATTGCAGTCCGCCACAGGATGTTTTTGTGCTGGTCAAGGGCAGTCAGGTCTGGAGTGAACCAAGGGCTATATCTGTTCTRAGTTCTGCATTTTTTGAACGGGGCATGCTTATCTAAGATGGTGAGGAAATTACTTTTAAAGAATGACCAGGCATCCTCGACTGACGGGATGGGGTCGATATCCTTCCAGGATACCCGGGCCAGGTCGATTAGAAAGGCCTGCTCGCAGAAGTGTTTTAGGGAGCGTTTGACAGTGATGAGGGGTGGTCGTTTGACCGCGGACCCATAGAGGATACAGGCAATGAGGCAGTGATCGCTGAGATCCTGATTGAAAACAGCGGAGGTGTATTTGGAGGGCAAGTTGGTCAGGATAATGTCTATGAGGGTGCCCATGTTTACGGATTTAGTGTTGTACTGCTGGTGGGTTCCTTGATGATTTGTGTGAGATTGAGGGCATCTAGCTTAGATGTAGGACTGCCGGGGTGTTAAGCATATCCCATAGCACAGCTGGGAGCGGCAGCGGGGGGGGGGGGGGGGGGGGGGACTTAGCAGGCGGCAACAGTGAGAGACTTATTTCTGGAGAGTTCAAACTGTTTGGGTATAGACCTGGAAAGTTGACAGAACTTTGCAGGCTATCTCTGCAGTAGATTGCAACTCCTCCCCCTTTGGCAGTTCTATCTTGACGAAAAATGTTGTAGCTGGGTATGGAAATTCTCGAGAGGGGTCGGTTAACTACACACAGAGTCTGAGTTCGCGGGTGGGGCCGACAGATAAACTAAATAAATAAATAAATAAACAGAATGGAGTACCGTGATTAATGCACAGTCCAGCGGGCATCAGCTATATAGACAAGTGATCATAGGGTCCAGGGGGCAGCAATAGAAGGAACAGGGAAGCCGCGGAGTAGTCGTTACTACGCTAGCACGCAGGCGACATGGCGTTTAAAGTTAGTAGCCCGGGGTTAGTAGAAGCGTCTGCTCCGATGTCCGACGGAATCCGGTTGAAGGCACAGCGGATGGAGTATTCGTCGGCAGACCTGTCGTGGTGGTGCGGCGGGGCGCCGTGTCGACCAAGGATCCAAGCCAGATGGCGAAAGAGGTATTGTAGTTGTAGTAAGTAGGCCGATAATTTATTGTAAATTAGATTAAAATGCATTGAGATACCGATCTGTCATTAACATGCCACTCGCAACACTAAAACAGGGACAAACGGGGGCCGTAATGAAAAATGTTAATACTGGTAATATATGGTTCCTTGTTTGCAAATGTACATTCTAACCGTGTCGATGTGTGCTAAGTTGAGGGTCTTGAATTTGAGTGATAGACTCAACGTGGAGCACTGAAGACTGTCATTCTAAATTTGGGTTGTATAACATTGATAGGAGGGGTTTTGTTTTACCATGTCATCAGATGTGTAATGTTAAAGCGCATCAATACATACAGCTTTCTGGATAATACAGTACAATTGACTTGAGCATGTTTTGTTTATAACTATATAACTATCCCCAAAGCCAACACTTCCTTTGGCCGCCTTTCCTTCCAGTTCTCTGCTGCCAATGACTGGAACAAATTGCAAAAATCTCTGAAGCTGGAGTCTTATATCTCCCTCTCTAACTTTAACTTCTTAACATCCGGTGAAATTGCAGAGTGCGAAATTCAAATTAGAGTATTATAAATATTTAACTTTCATAAAATCACAAGTGTAATACATCAAAATAAAGCTTAACTTCTTGTTAATCCAGCCGCTGTGTCAGATTTCAAAAAGGCTTTACGGCGAAAGCAAACCATGCGATTATCTGAGGACAGCGCACCGCATACAAGTCAGAAATAGCGATATAAAAAATGCCTTATCTTTGATGATCTTCTTCTGTTGGCACTCCAAAAGGTCCCTGTTACATCACAAATGGTCCTTTTGTTCGATAATGTCCTTCTTTATAGCCATAAAAACTCAGTTTAGCTGGCGCGCTTCAGTCAATAATCCACCCAGTTTCCCTCCATCAAAATGCATACAAAATGAATCCCAAACATGACTAATAAACTTTTCCAAACAAGTCAAACAACGTTTATAATCAAACCTTAGGTACCCTAATATGTAAATAAACTATACAATTTAAGACGGAGAATCGTTATTGTCTTTACCGGAGAAAAATACCAAAGAACGCGCTCTCTTTTTCCAAAAACCAGCCTGAAACTCTTTCTAAAGACTGTTGACATCTAGTGGAAGCCCTAGGAACTGCAATTTGGGAGGACTTGGTCTTATAATAAAAGTGATGGCCATTGAAAATAGTGGTAGGCCGATTTTTTMGGGGGGGATGGTTTYTCCTCAGGGTTTCGCCTGCCATATCAGTTCTGTTATACTCAGACATAATTATAACAGTTTTAGAAACTTTATAGTGTTTTCTATCCAAATCTACCAATTATATGCATATCCTAGCTTCTGGGCCTGAGTAACAGGCAGTTTACTCTGGGCACGCTTTTCATCCGGACGTCAAAATACTGCCCCCTACCCAAGAGAGGTTAAGCATCAGCTGTCAGAGCAGCTTACCGATCACTGTACCTGTACACAGCCAATCTGTAAATAGCACACCCAACTACCTCATCCCTATATTATTACTTACCCTCTTGCTCTTTTGCACCCCAGTATCTCTACTTGCACATCATCATCTGCACATATATCACTCCAGTATTAATGCTAAATTGTAATTATTTTCYCCTCTATGGCCTATTTATTGCCTACCTCCCTACTTTTCTACATTTGCACACACTGTATCTTTATATTTTTCTTTTCCTTTGTGTTATTGACTGTACGTTTGTTTATGTGTAACTCTGTGTTGTTGTTTTTGTCGCACTGCTATGCTTTATCTTGGCCAGGTCGCAGTTGTAAATGAGAACATGTTCTCAACTGGCCTACCTGGTTAAATAAAGGTGAAATAAATAAAATTTAAATAAAATAAGTGGACTAGCAGTAGTGACTAATGTGTTATGGGTTAGATGGATTTCGTTATTTAACTAGGCAAGTCAGATAAGAACAAATTCTTATTTACAATGACGGAATGATATATGTGCAAATTTATTTGAAACAGGAGGCCATCTCACCGGAAGGGAAGTTCGCTGTAGTATTAGCATCACATCTCCTGCCGAGGGTGCCAAATTATAGGTGACCATTGCTGTACATTGATACCCCATGGGTGAGMGTAACTTGACTATTGTAGTGGAACATCTGAAAGAGCTCAGCGGTGATCTCGCAAACGAACACCAACAAGACAACGATTGGAATCCYTTTGGGGATAGGTTCAGTCYTTATTTGGTGTTATGAAAGCTACAATATTTCATTGGTTGATTTATGGCTTAGTTATCTTTTTAACAATTATGCTTATTATAACTTGTGTTTGGTGATGAAGTATGTACTGATGTTTAATTCATATGTCCTTGCCCCCTTCTGAGAATTAATTGCACTATGTGAAGGTTTGAAACTCAATGACAACAGAGGTCATTTACGATTGTAATGTAAGACAGTCTTCATTTTTCCCTCTTTCCCKTCATGCTTGTTTGATGAAAATGCTCGTAGGTAATTTCCTATTAGGTTGAGATTTAGTCTCAAAAGGGAGGATATGTGGAGGAAATTAATTAATTACATACTATGCTGTTTAATTAGACATACTATGCTGTTTTTTACTTAAATAATTGTCCATTGTTATATGCAAATATTTTTTACTGATACAAACTTATCTTGTGTGACTTAATCATAAATCTGAGTGTGGAGATTTATGAGCCGTTTGGGTGTGACCGCAGGATGTGACCTCTTGTGTTTACAATCGGTAGGAATTTAGCTATGTGGGAATTACAGGGAGGAAGAGAGAATGGTGGCGATAATGGCTATCTTGATCTGCACAGATGAGCTAAATTACTTTACAACTCTGTTCCCCGGGCCTATTTCTGCACATCTGCTAACTGTCACACAAATAAGAGGATGTACTTTCTATAAAAGGAGAGAGACAACTCTGTTCACTGGGCATTTCAACTCTGAACTATTTGAGTGATTGTTGATTGCTCCATTTTTGCAAATCTTATAATAAAGTTGCTGTTTGAAGAAATCTACAGTCTCTCTTCTTTTTGTTAGCATTTCCACCACAACTCATACACACTCCCCACCCTTCCCCCACAAACAACCACATACTCAGATGTTCAACAGTTGTTCCATCCCCGAGTCTAACTCAAGAGAAGACTTGATGTGCGAATGCATATACAGTTGCAGCTGTTTGAGAAGGCATGCAAAATTTAGCAAGAATGGGGAGATTAACCAATGTCAAGTCCTAGGTGATGGAGCTCAGATACACCCCCTACCCTGAAACACACATGCTGGTCCCCCGTTATAACCATTTTCCCAGGCATCTCTGTGCAGTCAGAACTTTTGATTATTTTGTGCCACCAGGGCCACAATAATTTCCCCTCTCTCTGAGTAACCCCTCCCCATGGGTTACTGCAGCTAGTGTTACTATCACTGCCACTACCTAGGAGGGTAGTGTCCCCACTGAAATTCCCATCGGCTAGGTACAAGGTCATCAAAGTTCTCATTAGCAGCTTTGAGAAATTCCTTGTATATTATTTTGACTCATCCGGGGGCTTTGGCTTTGTTGGACCAACCCTGCCAGGCAGGCTCAGACTCTTGAGGGGCCAGTGCTGCTCTAGTGGGTCTCTGACCGTGTATATCTTCTGTCTTGGCTGCATATAGGCTACTTGCAGTAGGCCTATAAAACAGATAAGGACTTCTCCTTAGTGTGTGGGTCGCTCAGGTGGGTGTCTAGGGTACAGGGTTGGGGACCGTTCCATCATGATAGGACAATAAATAAACTATATTTATAATTTATTTAAAAATGTATATCCCATATCGGCTCTTAACTAACCATGTTATTTTGTTTGTCTTTTTGCGTTGTTCATAACTTATTTTGTACATAATGTTGCTGCTACCGTCTCTTATGACCGAAAAGAGCTTCTGGACATCAGAACTGGGATTGCTCACCTCAAACTGGATAAGGAGTTCTTCTTCAATGAGTCGGACGTAAGGGATATACTACAGACACCCGACCAGGCCCAGATCCCTGTGATTTGCTGGAAAAGGAAACGTAGGTTTTGCGGAAAGAGATCAGGATGCCTTGCGAGGATCAGGCGACGAGTGGCTAATCTGCACTTGCCTTCCGTTCTGCTAGCTAACGTTCAATCGCTGGAAAATAAATAGGGCAAACTGAAAGCACTTATATCCTACCAACGGGACAATAAAACCTGTAATATCTTGTTTTTCATTGAGTCGTGGCTGAACGATGACGTTAAGAACATACAGCTGGTGGGTTATACACTATCGGCAGGACAGCAAAGCAACCTCTGGTAAGACATGGGGCGGGGGCCTATGCATTTATGTAAACAACAGCTGGTGCACGCTATAAGGAAGTCTCAAGGTTTTGCTCACCTGAGGTAGAGTATCTCATGATAAGATGTAGACCACACAATCTACCTAGAGAGTTTTCATCTGTATTTTCCGTAGCTGTCTACATACCAACACAGACAGAGGCTGGCACTAAAACCGCACTCAATGAGCTGTATAAACAGGAAAACGCTCATCCAGAGGCGGCGCTACATGTGGCTGGTGACTTTAGTGCAGGGAAACTTAAATCAGTTTTACCTCATTTCTATTAGCATGTTAAATGTGCAACCAGAGGGAAAACAATTCTAGACTACCTTGACTCCACACACAGAGATGCGTACAAAGCTCTTCCTCGCCCTCCATTTGGCAAACCTGACCATAACAATATCCCCCTGATTCCTGCTTACAAGCAAAAATTWAAGCAGGAAGCACTAGTGACTCAGTCTATAAAAAAGTGGTCAGATGAAGCAGATGCCAAACTACAGGACTGTTTTGCTAGCACAGACTGAAATATGTTCCGGGATTCTTCCGATGGCATTGAGGAGTACACCACATCAGTCACTGGCTTTATCAATAAGTGCATCGAGGACATCGTCCCCACAGTGACTGTACGTACATACCCCAACCAGAAGCCATGGATTACAGGCAACATTCGCACTGAGCTAAAGGGTAGAACTGCTGCTTCAAGGAGCGGGACTCTAACCCGGAAGCTTATAAGAAATCCTGCTATGCCCTCCGACGAACCATCAAACAGGCAAAGAGTCAATACAGGACTAAGGTCGAATCATACTACACCAGCTCCGACGCTCGTTGGATGTGAAAGTGCTTGCAAACTATTACAGACTACAAAGGGATGCACAACCCGAGAGCTGCCCAGTGACAGGAGCCTACCAGATGAGCTAAATAACTTCTATGCTCGCTTCGAGGCAAGTAACACTGAAACATGCATGAGAGCATCAGCTGTTCCGGACGACTGTGTGATCAAGCTCTCTGTAGCTTATGTGAGTAAGACCTTTAAACAGGTCAACATTCATAAGGCCGCTGGGCCAGACAGATTACCAGAACGTGTACTCTGAGCATGCGCTGACCAACTGGCAAGTGTCTTCTCTGACATTTTCACCCTCTCCCTGTCTGAGTCTGTAATACCAACATGTTTCAAGCAGACCAACATAGTCCCTGTGCCCAAGAACACTAAGGAAACCTGCCTAAATGACTACTGACCCGTAGCACTCATGTCTGTAGCCATGAAATGCTTTGAAAGGCTGGTCATGGCTCACATCAACACCATTATCCAAGAAACACTAGACCCACTTCAATTTGCATACCGCACCAACAGATCCACAGATGATGCAATCTCTATTGTACTCAACACTGCCCTTTCCCGCCTGGACAAAAAGGAACACCTATGTGAGAATGTTATTTCTTGACTACAGCTCAGTATAGTGCCCTCAAAGCTCATCACTAAGCTAAGGACCCTGGGACTAAACACCTTCCTCTGCAACTGGATCCTGGACTTACTGATGGACCGCTCCCAGGTGGTAAAGGTAGGTAACAACACATCCACCATGCTGATCCTCAACACGGGGGTCCCTGGGGTGCGTSCTCAGTCCCCTCCTGTACTCCCTGTTCAAGCATGACTGCACGGCCAGGCACGACTCCAACACCATCATTAAGTTTGCTGATGGTAGGCCTGATCACCAACAACGATAAGACAGCCTATAAGGAGGAGCCTCTCCCTCAACATGATCAAGACAAAGGAGATGATTGTGGACTACAGGAAAAGGAGGACTGAGCACGCCCCCATTCTCATCGACAGGGCTGTAGTGGAGCAGGTTGAGAGCTTCAAGTTCCTTGGCGTCCACATCACCAACAAACTAACATGGTCCTAGCACACCATGACAGTCGTGAAGAGGGCACGACAAAACCTATTCCCCTCAGGAGAATGAAAAGATTTGGCAATGGTCCTCAGATCCTTAAAAGGTTTTTAGAGCTGCACCATCGAGCGATTCCTGACTTGTTGCATCACTGCCTGGTACTGCAAAACCTGTACGCACCACTGCACTTTGTATACCAGGGTTGGCTGGCTTTCTCTAGTCACTTGTAGGCTCAGTCACTGGTATACTTTTATTTACAAAGCCATTTTGGGTTTACTACTTTTTTATTTGGGCATTTTTATTGTTCAGAAATGTGGTGGGTACTCTCTTCGTTCGCTGGACTTTATCCTGCTAACTGTTCCAAATGTTCGAACTGAATTTGGTAAAGGGCTTTTATGTACTCTGCGCCATCATCTTGGAACGCCTTACAAAATACTTTTAAACTGGAAGAACTTATTTTTAAATCACTGATGAATGATTTTGAGACTGATTGCCTGACCTGTCAATGTTTTTAATTTGCTGTTTTGGATTTTGTTATTCTCTTGTGAATTCTATGGTTTTTACTAGATTACTTGTAGTTTTTCATGTTGTTTGTCTGTAATGATTTGGTGCTGCCTATCTTGGCCAGGACGCTCTTGAAAAAGAGATTTTGAATCTCAATGAGCCCTTCCTGGTTAAATAAAGGTTAAATAAAATAAATAAAAATATGGCAACTGCTCGGCCTCCGACCACAAGGCACTACAGAGGGTAGTGCGTACTGCTCAGTACATCACCGGGGCCAAGCTTCCTGCCATCCAGGACCTCTATACCAGGCGGTGTCAGAGGAAGGCCCTAAAAATTGTCAAAGACTCCAGCCACCCTAGTCATAGACTGCTCTCTCTGCTACCACACGGCAAGCGGTACAGGAGCACCAAGTGTAGGCCCAAGAGGCTTCTAAACAGCTTCTACCCCCAAGCCATAAGACTCCTGAACAGCTAATGAAATGGCTACCCAGACTTTTGCATTGTCCCTCCCTACGCTGCTGCTACTCTCTGTTATTATCTATGCATAGCCACTTTAATAACTCTACCTACATGTACATAATTACCTCGACACTGGTGCCCCCGCACATTGACACATTGACTCTGTACCGGTACCCCCTGTATATAGCCCCGCTATTGTTATTTACTGCTGCTCTTTAATTATTTGTTATTCTTATCTCTTACTTTTTTAAAGGTATTTTCTGAAAACTGCGTTGATGGTTAGGGGCTGTAAGTAAGCATTTCACTGTTGTATTCGCCGCATGTGACAAATAACATTTGATTTGATTTGATAACTGCACAAAATTGAAAGCTCTCTCTGTCAGATCTCCTGCTCACAGACACACATGGGCTCAGGAATTTGCAACCATTTTCCTTTTTCACTCACTTAACTCCACAAAAACAAACACCCTACCTTCCATCACACAGTGGTGGAAAAAGTACCCAACTGTCATAGTTGAGTAAAAGTATAGATACCTTATTAGAAAGTTACTCAAGTAAAAGTGAAAGTCACCCAGTAAAATACTACTTGACTAAAAGTCTGAACATATTTGGTTCTAAATATACTTAAGTATCAAAAGTAAAAGTATAAATCATTTCAAATTCCTTATAATAAGCAAAGCAGATGGCACCATTTTCTTGTTTTTAAAATGTACGAATAGTCAGTGGTACACGCCAACACAAATGATGCATTTGTATTTTGTGAGTCTGCCAGATCAGAGGCAGTAGTGATGACCACGTGTTCTCTTTATAAATGCGTGAATGGGACCATTTTCCTGTCCTGCTAAGCATTCACCATGTAACGATTACTTTTGGGAGTCAGGGAAAATGTATGGTGTAAAAAGTATATTATTTTCTTTAGGAATGTTGTGAAGTAAAAGTAGTTAAATATAGAAATAATAAAGTACAGATACCCCAAAAAACGACTTAAGTAGTACTTTAAAGTATTTTTACTTCAGTACTTTACACCACTGCCATCACAATAAACTCGCAAAGCACCCTTTACTGGCTCAAACAGCCGGACGATCAGCCTGCTTACAATGCTATTTTATAGTAAACAAATGAACAACTGACTTTCACCATGCTTACACGGGTGGGCACTCAATACGTGCATCGCTGAAATAAATTGATAATAAGAAGCTTGTGGGAGCTGTTTTGTCAGAGTTCAGTGCAGCTTTGGACATTATCAATCATAATCTGCTGCTGAAAAAACATGTGTTATGGCTTTACATCTGCTGCTATATCGTGGATCGAGAGTTACCTGTTTAACAGAACACAGAGGCTGTTCTTTAATGGAAGCCTCTCCAACATAATCGGGCAGAGTTGGACTTCCCCAGGGCAGTTGTCTAGGCCCCTTACTGACACTGGCACTGAGTAAAGCTTATGTACTGTATGTATATATGCCGATGACTCAACATTATACACGTCAGCGTCCACAGCAAGTGAAATCACTGCAACACTTAACAAAGAGCTGCAGTCAGTTTTAGAATGGATGGCAAGTAATAAGCTAGTACTTAATATTTCAAAAACTAAAAGGATTGTATTTGGGACAAACCATTCACTAAACCTCAACTTTATCTTGTAATGAATACTGTGGAAAAAGAGCAAGTTGAGGAGACTAAGCTGTTTGGTGTAACCCTGGAATGTAAACAGTTAAGGTCAACACATATTGATGCAATGGTAGCTAAGGTGGGCAGAGGTCTGTCCATAATAAAGCGCTGCTCTGCTTTCTTATCAACAAAACAAGTCCTATCAACAAAACAAGTCCTACATGCTCTAGTTTTGTCACACCTTGACTACTGCCCAGTCATATGGTCGAGTGCCACAAAGAGGGACAGTTGGCCCAGAACAGAGTAGCATGTCTGGTCCTTAAATGTACACAGAAAGCTAACATCAATGACATGAATGTCAATCTCTCCTGGCTCAAAGTAGAGGAGAGAGTGACTGCATCACTACTTGTCTTTGTGAGAGGGATTGACATGTTGAAATTACCGAGCTGTCTGTTCAAATAACTAGCACACAGCTCAGACACCCATGCATAACCCACAAGACATGCCACCAGCAGTCTCTTCATAGTTCTCAAGTCCAGAACAGACTCCGGGAAAAGCACAGTACTACACAGAGCCATGACTACATCAAAGAACTCATGCAAGCAGAAAAATCTGATAAAAAGCTCCAGATAACACTACACCTTATGGAACGTGGACTGTTAAGAGAGACACACACAGCACACACACACACACACACACACACACATATGCATACTCACACACACGCCAACACATGCACTGTACACATGTACAGTGGCTTGCGAAAGTATTCACCCCCCTTGGCATTTTTCCTATTTTGTTGCCTTACAACCTGGAATTAAAATAGATTTTTTGGTGGGTTTGTATCATTTGATTTACACAACATGCCTACCACTTTGAAGATGAAAAATATTTTTTATCGTGAAACAAACAAGAAGTAAGACAAAAAAACAAAAAACTTGAGCGTGCATAACTATTCACCCCCCCAAAGTCAATACTTTGTAGAGCCACCTTTTGCAGCAATTACAGCTGCAAGTCTCTTGGGGTATGTCTCTATAAGCTTGGCACATCTAGCCACTGGGTTTTTTGCCCATTCTTCAAGGCAAAACTGCTTCAGCTCCTTCAAGTTATATGGGTTCTGCTGGTGCACAGCAATCTTTAAGTCACACCACAGATTCTCAATTCGATTGAGGTCTGGGTTTTGACTAGGCCATTCCAAGACATTTAAATGTTTCCCCTTAAACCACTCGAGTGTTGCTGTAGAAGTATGCTTAGGGTCATTGTCCTGCTGGAAGGTGAACCTCTGTCCCCGTCTCAAATCTCTGGAAGACTGAAACAGGTTTCCCTCAAGAATGTCCCTGTATTTAGCATCATCCATCATCCTACAATTCTGACCAGTTTCCCAGGCCCTGCCGATGAAAAACACCCCCACAGCATGATGCTGCCACCACCATGCTTTACTGTGGGGATGGTGTTCTCGGGGTGATGAGAGGTGTTGGGTTTGCGCCAGACATAGCGTTTTCCTTGATGGCCAAAAAGCTACAGTTTTGTTTCATCTGACCAGAGTACCTTCTTCCAAATGTTTGGGTACTCTCCCATATGCCTTTTGGCGAACACCAAATGTGTTTGCTTATTTTTTATTTTAGCAATGTTTTTTTCTGGCCACTCTTCCGTAAAGCCCAGCTCTGTGAAGTGTATGGCTTAAAGTGGCCCTATTGACAGATACTCCAATCTCTGCTGTGGAGCTTTGCAGCTCCTTCAGAGTTATCTTTGGTCTCTTTGTTGCCCCTCTGATTAATGCCCTCCATGCCAGGTCCATGAGTTTTGGTGGCCGGCCCTCTCTTGGCAGGTTTGTTGTGGTGCCATATTCTTTCCATTTTTTAATAATGGATTTAATGGTGCTCAGTGGGATGTTCATAGTTTCTGATCTTTTTTTATAACCCAACCCTAATCTGTACTTCTCCACAACTTGGTCCCTGACCTGTTTGGAGAGCTCCTTGGTCTTCATGGTGTCGCTTGCTTGGTGGTGTTGCAGACTCTGGGGCCTTTCAGAACAGGTGTATATATACTAAGATCATGTGACAGACCACGTGACACTTAGATTGCACACAGGTGGACTTTATTTAACTATTTATGTGACTTCTGAAGGTAATTGGTTGCATCAGATCTTATTTAGGGGCTTCATAGCAAAGGGGGTGAATACATATGCACGCACCACTTCCGTATTTCTTTTCATTTCACTTCACCAATTTTGATTATTTTGTGTATGTCCATTACATGAAATCCAAATAAAATCTATTTAAATTACAGGTTGTAATGCAACAAAATAGGAAAAACGCAAAGGGGGATGAATACTTATGCAAGGCACTGTACATTTTAATATTGTTGTATGGTGGTATTGTACATTTTGTGCTGTGGATATGTAGGAGTGTGGTGATGTTATGTGATGTACTGTTTTATTTATTTTTTTTATTTTTTATTTTTTTGTATTTTTTTTGTTTATTTTGTGATGTGCCTTAATGTGACTGGACCCCAGGATGTGTAGCAGCTGCCTTGGTAGCAGCTAATGGGGATCCTTAATAAATACAAAGAGTCAACATCAAACCAAAAGCATGGATTGCTGTCATTCAATATCCATAAAATGCTTATAGGGTAAGGAAATCAATATGTAATTTTGTAATTTTGGTGAACTATCCCTTTAATATCGGGAGAGGGAGGGGCTTCTTTAAAACAAATCACCTGGAACAGCACCATCTAATGGTCAAAACCTGGAAATATCAGGATGTAGGATGGGACAAAATCCTAACAACTTCAAATCAAATCAAATCATATTGTATTTGTCACATGCGCCGAATACAACACCTTAGAGTGAAATGCTTAATGATTAATGTCTCTGAACAAGAAAAACAACAACACCAAATTCACTTGGAATACACTACATAGGGTGAAGAAACAATACTCTGAGCCGCAGCTCCATACTACTTGTCAGACATAGAGAACTCATACTATATACTTGTTGTTGCGGTGGGATTGGCGTTTGGTATGTGGGGTCAGAGTGTGTCTTTTGACCATTTCGTTGGATCCCTCATGTCTAACACATTGTCAGAAAAAGGTTTGGTCCAAATCGGATGTTAGGAACTATATTTATTGAATATTACATGAATCCTATTAATTAAAATGGCCAATTTTGGTGCAATCAATTAGCTTAATTTATAAGAGATCAAATTTTATTTTAACAAAATACTGAAGCTAATAACAGAAACAATTTCAGAACAATTTGAGAATGTGGGTGTTGAAATCCTCTTTCTTGTGCTTTTTGAGGTGGAATGACCCCATAGTAATGATGGGTTAGGGCATTTTGTTTCTGCTCCATTTCCAGCTGTACGTTTACATACCATGGCTGTGACTTTGTGAGGTTCTCAGCTCTGCTGTGAGAGATTGTCTTGGTTTCTAGCTCACATAGGGCATTCCTTCCTCTTGACCTATCACTTGCTTTCATACTTCATACAGCATTTTAATTAAGATAATATAAATTCTTGATTTCATTTGGAACATGGAATCAACCAACCATTCCAGTATGGAATCATCTGCCTTTCCTGAAATGATTTTTCTTCACACGCACTTTCTTCAGAAATGTAGGTATTTTTACCTCCATGTCACACATTATTCATTGCTCAATGAGCAGATGTTTATTTACATAAGCCTGGTGTCGGCAGCACAGAACATTTACACACACTATATAAGCTCATTTAATTTTAAGACATTGGAGTTGTAAGCTTGTAGATGTGGATTTTCAGAACAGTCTTACAGTAATAACTGAACAATTTGTGTGTTTGAGGAATAAAGAAGGTATGACATTACAATGTTGGTTTAGTGATAAGGGATCTGATGCTGGCAGGCTCAGCTATAGATAATGTAGTATAGGAGGGGAAGTAGTCAGCATAGCCTATAGGGTCTAGCTGAGGTGAAGGCGAGTGACTCTGGTTTGTTGATGTGAGTTATTTGGTGGCAACCAAACAGTGTTAGTCAGGGTGTACTCTGCTCTACTCTTGTGACGTCTGACTGACTCATTAACATTCTCTGCAAGGTTTTCTCTCACACATCCTCTCCCTCCCCTGTCTTGTCTTTTCAACACAGGCAGTAGAGGGGAAAGGTCAAAGCACTAGGAATAAAGATGGCAATGATGAATTAACAAAGACATAGATGAATTGACCTTATTTTGTGTATTATAGCCATCAGGTACAACTCATGTATATTTGTAGTTGTTGTTGTTTTCTGCAAGGGACTACTAATCAGGGGTTGGAACCTAAATTAATTTCCAATTGTTTAGTTCTGAACAGAACCACTATTTATTTTGTTTCATTCCACTGTTCAACTAGCAAAATAAAGTTCTGAACAGGTTCGAACAAAAAAAAGTATTAGTTTATATCGTTCCTTTCTGTTCCTTTTTTAACCCGTGAATTCAACAGTTTTTTACATTTAACTCATTCAGTTATTTCACTAATCAGTGCGGATAGAGCAGGCAAGCTAGTTTTTTACATGCGTGTTGGACAAACAAGTGTGGCCTACGGTGCAAGATGTGACTGAAAATTTGCGACTGGGAAGAGAGAGGGTTGAGGAGGAGGCTTGAAGCACTGGGTATCTTGTTATGACATGCATGATCTGAATTATGTCCACAGAATTATAATTAGGAGGAGCGGCTTCTATGGAGGAACTTTGAATGTCCTTTAAGCTAGCTAGCTAACAAGTTTGATCTAGCTAATATGCTTGTGTGTGCAGAGCAGCGGCAGAATTAAAAACACGTCTTACCTTTTTGTAGTTAATAAATCCAACGTGAAACGTGATAACTAGGCCTATAGTATCCTTAACTAGCATTGTAAAAGTTAATCCATTCTTCTCTTGCTAATTAAAAATCTCTCTCCCTATCGTCTGAATCAAGCTTGTAACATCAGTACAGTACCCTATGCTTCGGAGGGGGGAGGGGCAGGTAGCCAAAATGCACATGCACAGGCAAAGATTTTAAGCTCGCAGGCATACACAAATATGTTTCAGGATGACAGCCTGAGTGACATGCTTTTTTATAGGCTTTGCATATGCGCTTTGTAGCATTTTGTTGTGGTACCAGGAAAAAATGCCTGGAACGTGAAATAACGTTATTAACAGGCTACCATGCTTTTAAAATAATGGTTCTGTTCCGGAACAGTATGGATCACTTTCGTTCCAGGTTCCATTTCTGTTCCTTGAAAAATGTAGTTATATTCCAGTTCCAACCCCTGCTACTAATGCATGCGTCCTTCCTTCATTAGAATGCTGGTGTGTCCACAGAACATAAAGATGCTAATGATTTATTTATGATGTAATCCTAAAGGGGCCTGTGCTTCACATTGAAGATCTCACTGCAGGAATCATCTAAACTTGGCCATAATGAGAATAGACAAAAGCACCCACAAGAATAACAAATATGTCAGATATTGTCATGATGACATACATGCCACAATCCCTCAGAAATTGGATTCCTTTACAAACACAATGGGCTGTGTTCAATCCGTATCCCGGAAGTTCAGCTTTACAGCGCGTTTGACAATTAATGGCAATTTTCCCATGTTTATGGAGACTGCATTCACGGTAAACACTGTATTTACTTTTACATTTCTAGCGTGCAATCTGTAACGCTTAAGCAGCGATACAGATTGAATAGAGCACAAGGACTGCATAACGTGTGTTGTGCAACCGTTTAGCTAAATTCAAATGCAGTCAATTCATGTCAAATCAAAACAAATCAAAGTGTATTTGTCACATGCACCGAATACAACAGGTGTAGACCTTACAATGAAATGTTTACTTACAAGCCTTTAACCAACAATGCAGCTTTATGAAAAAACAAGTGTTAAATTTGTTACTGTTATTTTAAATGTTTTACTTATCTAAAAAATAGATAAGTTAAACATTTAAAATAACAGTAACAAATAATTAAAGAGCAAAAAATAACAGTAACAAATAATTAAAGAACAGTTCAAGGCCAGTAGCAGATCATTCTGAAAAATATTTTTATGAAGTCTCTCTGGAGGTTGAGTTTAGATCAGTCTTAGTATGCACTCTCTCTCGTCCTCTCCCTTTCTGACATCTGTATTGGCTCTAATCCAATCTTTTTTCAGTAAATGCCTATTCCAAAACTTCCAGAGTCAATTGAAGTGCTTTGTGTGTGCTTTTGTGTGTGCTTTTGTGTACAAAAGACACTAATTGTTCAGAAATGTGTTTGAGCGTAATAGTGTTTTAATTCTCTGAAGGTGATAACAGCCCCAGTCAGAGAGAGAATACAGAGAAATACAGAGGAGTTCCTTCAGCTGTCTGAGAATGAACTGCTTTTTCCTCCAGTAACTGTTAGCGCAGCGTCTGACTTTTAAGCAGCACCAATTAAATGTATTTTTTAAAAGCACTGCACTTGTCAAATGAACATTAAAAGAGCATTCTCAATTACTCCCCACTGGGCACACACTGTTTGAATCAACGTTGTTTCAACTTCATTTGTAAAAGTATTTTGACGTGTAATCAATGTGGAAAAAGACATAAACCAGTACTGTTTTCACCTCATTTCAACCACTTATGTAAACATTGAAATGAGGGTAATACTTTAACATAAATACATTGACTTAACCTGACAAATAGGTTTTTACATCAATCTAATTCCAATTTAAGGACTATGCATATTTAAAATTGCGTCGATTTTGTTTGAATTTCATACTTTATTAGACATGTTTTATTTGACCTTGTTTCAATGTTGATAGTAAAACAGGGAGATCGTTCAAGATTGATGTCGAAATTGAACGTCTATCCATGTCCTGAGGACGTCGTGAAATGCCTTCAAAACTGGCCACTAGAGGCAACAGTGAGTGCTATTACCATCGAGTAGGCTTGCGTTTTGCTAGGGCATTGTGGACAGTGTAATCCCATAACTCTGGATCAGAAGGTTGTGCATTTGATCCCAGTTGTGGACACTGTTTTTTATTTTTGGGGTTTTAACCCTATCCCAAACCTTAACCCTTACCGTAACCATTCAGAATGAGTGCCTAAACTTAACCCTTAACCTTATACATTTGACTTGTGGAGAAATGGAACAATACAGAGCAGCAGGTGCATCAAAAACATTAATTTAGCAGTGAGACAGTGAGAGCTTGTTGAGTAAAATAGAATGATTGAATCAACCTATATAAAGAGGTACAATATATTGAAATAAAATGTGAAGCCACAGTCCAATGATTCATTGACTCCAACTGGTATTTGAGGGGTAATGGACTTCAATAAGAAACAGTCTACCATCCAGATGCCCACCTCTGTGTACCCTGCTTAGCTTTAGAAACAAGCTATGTTTGATTCAGCTGAGGTATCATGTCACATTGAGACATTGATCAGTTTCCATATTCATTTGCGTAGACTACCTAAATTATATTAAAAAGTTGAAATTAACTCTAACTTTTGTTACACAAGCTCAAATCAAATCACATTTTATTAGTCACATGCACCGAATACAACAGGTGTAGTAGACCTTGCAGTGAAATGCTTACTTATGAGCCCCTAACCAACAATGCAGTTTAAAAAATACAGATAAGAATAAGAAATAAAAGTAACAAGTAATTAAAGAGCAGCAGTAAAATAACAATAGCAAGACTATATTTACAGGGGGTACCAGTACGGAGTCAATGTGCGGGGGCACCGGTTAGTTGAGGTATATGTAATGTACAGTGGGGAGAACAAGTATTTGATACACTGCCGATTTTGCAGGTTTTCCTACTTACAAAGCATGTAGAGGTCTGTAATTATTATCATAGGTACACTTCACTATGAGAGACGGAATCTAAAACAAAAATCCAGAAAATCACATTGTATGATTTTTAAGTATAATTTGCATTTTATTGCATGACATAAGTATTTGATACATCAGAAAGCAGAACTTAATAATTGTACGAAACCTTTGTTTTGCAATTACAGAGATCATACGTTTTCCTGTAGTTCTTGACTAGGTTTGCACACACTGCAGCAGGAGTTTTGGCCCACTCCTCCCTACAGATCTTCTCAGATCCTTCAGGTTTCGGGGCTGTCGCTGGGCAATACGGACTTTCAGCTCCTCCAAAGATTTTCTATGGGTGTCAGGTCTGGAGACTGGCTAGGCCACTCCAGGACCTTGAGATGCTTCTTACGGAGCCACTCCTTAGTTGCCATGGCTGTGTGCTTCGTGTCGTTGTCATGCTGGAAGACCCAGCACGACCCATCTTCAATGCTCTTACTGAGGGAAGGAGGTTGTTGGCCAAGAATCTCGCGATACATGGCCCCATCCATCCTCCCCTCAATACGGTGCAGTCTCCTGTCCCCTTTGCAGAAAAGCATCCCCAAAGAATGATGTTTCCACCTCCATGCTTCACGGTTGGGATGGTGTTCTTGGGGTTGTACTCATACTTCTTCTTCCTCCAAACACGGCGAGTGGAGTTAGACCAAAAAAGCTCTATTTTTGTCTCATCAGACCACATGACCTTCTCCCATTCCTCCTCTGGATCATCCAGATGGTCATGGCAAACTTCAGACAGGCCTGGACATGCACTGGCTTAAGCAGGGGGACCTTCTGCGTGCGCTGCAGGATTTTAATCCATGACGGCGTAGTGTGTTACTAATGGTTTTCTTTTGAGACTGTGGTCTCCAGCTCTCTTCAGGTCATTGACCAGGTCCTGCCGTGTTAGTTCTGGGCTGATCCCTCACCTTCCTCATGATCATTGATGCCCCACGAGGTGAGATCTTGCATGGAGCCCAGACGAGGGTGATTGACCGTCATCTTGAACTTCTTCCAATTTTCTAATAATTGCGCCAACAGTTGTTTCCTTCTCACCAAGCTGCTTGCCTATTGTCCTGTAGCCCATCCAGCCTTGTGCAGGTCTACAATTTTATCCCTGATGTCCTTACAACAGCTCTCTGGTCTTGGCCATTGTGGAGGAGGTTTGGAATTGTTTGATTGTGTAGTGGGACAGGTGTCTTTTATACACGGTAACGAGTTCAAACAGGTGCAGGTTAATACAGGTAATGAGTGGAGAACAGGAGGGCTTCTTAAAGAAAAACTAACAGGTCTGTGAGAGCCGGAATTCTTACTGGTTGGTAGGTGATCAAATACTTATGTCATGCAATAAAATGCAAATTAATTATTTAAAAATCATACAATGTGATTTTCTGGATTTTTGTTTTAGATTCCGTCTCTCACAGTTGAAGGTTACCTATGATAAAATTGCAGACCTCTACATGCTTTGTAAGTAGGAAAACCTGCAAATCGGCAGTGGTATCAAATACTTGTTCTCCCCACTGTAGACAAGCTGTATGTGAAAGTACATTTGGATTAGGTTGGGTTAATGTTGTCTATATTGACATCTGATTTGCCCAAAGTACACCATAATTTCAACGTGATGCTAGGTATACTATCATTCATCCATTGTTGATTGGATCTTTGGAAGTTTAGAAGTAGTTACCATTAGCTCTATAAATAGGATGCCATTCATGAATTAACAATAAACTTTTACCTTTGGATATTGTCTTTTAAATATGTTATTCATAATATATAGTATATATACTATCCAAGCAGAAGATACATCTCGTTCAAATCCAATATACTGTAACGACCGGTATTGTGTTCTGTGTTTGTGGGTGTGTTATGGTTCTCATTGCTACTAGCAGGGGTTAAATATGTCAGGACAGATGGAAAGGTTGGGGGGGTATGATGGGTAATACCGCGGATTTGGAAATGCATAAATAGGGATTACTGTCTCATTGTTCTCTTTCTTCTGTTCGGGCCTTGATCTGTTCATATGAGGAGTGACCCTTAACTCACCATGTATAATTGTGTACGTTCGGCATTTAGCGGCGTGGGCTGTGGCCTGAACAACAGCCCAGTTTAGGAATAAACCTGTGTTCTAACCTGTACACCTAGAGTCCGTCTCTTTCCTCTTTAATGACCCAGTCGGGTCATTACATTGGTGTCAGAAGTGCTTTCGAACTACGGGATCGAGACTAGGCGAGTTAGCTGTTCAGTATAGGCCGGGTTGGCTTTAGCGTGACTCGCATCTACGGTCATGATGCCTGGGGCGAGGCGGAAAATTAAGGAAGAGTCGGACAAAGTGTCCGTTGTGGGCTCGGGGGTACCCGGTCGGGAGGGTCAGGCGGCGACTGCCGTAGAGGGCTTGAGAGCCACTTGGCGGGAGTTAAATTGTCAGTCAGCAAGATGGCAGAACTGGCGGGTTTTCCTTCACATCGCTCGAGAGCAGACGTCACGGCGACGGGGATATCGACGTCACCGGGTGCGGAAATGGCTGGGCCTGCTTATGTAAACAGAGATGGCAGCGACCTATTGCCATTAGCACAGGTACGGCTAAACTACCAAGTTCAATGGACAAGGTAAATGGGAAGTTTTTTTCACTCAATTCGAGTTGTTGGCTAGAGCCGGGGGTGGTCTGACGAGACGAAAGGTTACAGCTTGCCCTGAGCCTGGCGGGAGGCGTCGGAATGCCTGCTAACGCTAGCCCCGAACGATAGGGCGACTACGGTGCGCTAGTGGAGGCATTGGGGGGCCGTTTCGGCAGCGACGCGCAGCCCCAACTGCTGCGGATTGAACTGTGTAACAAAAAGAGACTTCGGGGGAATCATTAAAGGCGTTGCGAAGTGTATTCTGAGCCTGACCAGGCGGGCTTATGCAACTATGCCATTGGGGTGCAAGACGAGCTGGCACGGGACAGTTTTATTAGAGCGCTCTCTTCCACCGAACTGGGTAAGCATGTTCAGATGGCGGACCCACCATCTCTGCGGGCTGCAGTGGAGATAGCCAGGAAGAGGGAGCTGATCTGGGTGAGGGAGTGAGAGTGGAAGTCACCAGTCAACCAGAGGTGAGAGCAGAGGTGGCTGGGGTGCCAGGGGTCACAAAACCAGAGTGGGTTGACGAGTTGGGCGGGCTAGTCAAGACTGCTTCGCTTGTCATGGAGAGGGGCTCCAGGCAACGTCGCAGTGTCAGCTCAACTCCTATTGTCTGCTGGGGTTGTGGCCAACCTGGCCACATTCAGCGGGAGTGTGGCAGATTCCCCCGTCACCAGGGAAACGACAACGGGTTCTCGCGCAGGGGGCAGCGCGGGCCCACCCCCCGCCCCCGAACCCACTGTAAGCAAAGGAGGTACCCAGCAGCGCAGACAAGAGGGTGGGGACCTGCTCCCCAGGTGTTAGCTGCCGCGTGTTTCCTAGTCCGGTAGTTGTGGTGGGACGTACCACCGTTGGGGACTTCTGCAATGTCATCGTCAAGGTAGAGGGGGTGGAATGTTTGGCCCTGGTCGACACGGGCTCTACAGTAACCCTGGTGAGACCAGACATACTACCTGTTGGGGTGCGGTGGAGCCGACCCTTGTCCAGCTACGGACTGTCACGGGGGAGCTAGCCCCCATGTTAGGGAAGTGTCAGCTATCTGTGACTGTGGGGGGGAGAACTGTGGGGTGTCCGGTGTGGGTAGCAGCGGTGCAGGACCCCTGTATACTGGGAATGGACTTTTTGAAAAACTGTGGGGCTCAGTTGGACTTAGCGTCAGGCACTTTGAGGCTGTCGGGGGGCCCACAGTGGGAATGTCGCCTTCGGAGGGCTGTCCCTCCGTCTTCCTCCAAGCTTGCAGAAACTCCACCGGTCATCCGGCCTGCTCCCTTGGTCGTTGTGCCATCCCAGCAGCTGTCTCCGGCGGCGACGGCCTTCACTCCCCATCATGGTGCAGCACAGGCAGCCAGTAGCCCAAAACACACTGGCTTCTTCAACCCATCAGCCCGACGGGGGAAGGAGGAAGCTATCGACGCCGTCGAGGCTGTGTGGCTGAAGAACTGTCAGGGTCTGGATGAGGGACAACAGAGACAGTTAAAGCAGCTGCTGTTGGACTTTAAAGATAGCTTCGCTTGGGGGGAAGATGAGGTAGGACAAACGCACCTAGTTCAGCACGAAATAGACACTGGGACGCCCGACCCATTAAAATTCGGCCCCGTCGTATTCCCTTCCAGGAGGGAAGCAGCAGACACAGCTATTGTTGACATGTTGCGGGCTGATTTCATTGAGCCATCAGATAGCCCATGGTCCGCGCCGGTCGTCATGGTGCCTAAGAAAGGGGGTAAACTTAGGTTTTGTGTTGACTACAGGGGCCTAAATTCTGTCACCACTAAAGACTCTTATCCCCTACCGAGAATTGATGAGTCGCTAGACCACGTGAGAGGGTCCTCTGTGTTCTCCTCCCTTGATCTGCCGCAGTGGCTACTGGCAGGTGCCCCTCTCGCCAGGGGCACGTGAAAAAACGGCCTTCTCCACAGATAGGGCCATTGGCAGTTCAAGGTGCTGTGCTTCGGGCTCTGTAATGCTCCTGCCACCTTTGAGAGGCTCATGGACAGAGTGCTGGGGGGGTTCCGAGAGACGAGTGTGTTGTGTACCTAGACGACATATTGGTGCACGGCACATCGTTTGAGGGGGCACTGGGGGCAATTAGGCGAGTGTTGGAGAGAATCTCGGGGGCGGGGCTAAAATTACATCCGGGAAAGTTCCATTTCATGCAAAGGGAGGTGGCGTTCCTGGGCATCAGCTGGGTGTGAGGGCATCAGCACGATGCCAGACAAAGTAGAGGCTGTGAGGGGGTGCCAGTTCCAGGGGGGAAAAAGAGGTTAAGAGCTTCCTGGGCTGGCATCCTACTATCGTAGGTTTGTGAAGGGGTTTGCGGGGTAGCGGCTCCTTTGAACCACCTTCTCAAGGAGGACACTGTTTTTCAGTGGACCGAAGAGCACCAGCGGGCGTTTGAGGCCCTCAAACGTGCCCTGATGGAGGCCCCTGTCCTGGCCTCCACCAGACCCGAACCGTCCTTCATCCTGGACACCGACGCAAGCAATGAGGGTTTGGGGGCTGTGCTGGCTCAGCGTGGTCCTGATGGGGAACACGTAGTAGCTTATTACAGCAGAACTTTTGATAAGGCTGAAAAACGCTACTGCGTGACAAGGAGAGAGCTTTTGGCTGTCGTGGCAGCAGTACGCCATTTCAAGTACTACCTGGGGGCCTGCCGTTTGTGTCCGGACGGATCACTCCGCCCTGCAGTGGCTTCTCTCCTTCAAGGAGCCAGAGGGTCAGATTGCCCGCTGGCTGGAGGAGCTGCAACCCTACGACTTCCAGTGGAGCACAGAGCCGGCCTTCGCCACAGCAATGCAGACGCCTTGTCCCGCGCCCGTGTGCTGAGGATGGCTGTGGGTACTGCGCCAAACGGGTGGAGCGAGAGAGAGAACTGTGCAGGGAGGAGGGAGTCACCGCCACGGTGAGTCAGCTGAGTGTGACAGAGTGCCGGGAGCTTGAGGCTGTGGACGTTGGGGAGTGGAGGCGTCGCCAGGAGGAGGACGCAGAGCTGCGTCCTGTGCTGCGGTGGGTGGAAGAGAGAAGACGACGCCGTGGGGGGAAGTAGCCCCTCTATCACCAGTCACCAAAGGACTGTGGGCTAAATTCACAGTCTTAGAGTGGCTGAGGGAGTGCTCCAGAGGGGGTGGAAAAAGCCAGCGACTGGAGAAATTACGTGGCAGGTAGTGGTGCCCAAAAGGCTGCAGGGAGCGTGTTACAGCAGCTTCATGGGGGAGTAGGCGCAGGGCATTTTTGGGGTCTCCAAAACGTTAAAGCGCATGCGTAAAGGCTTCTATTGGGCAAGGCACAGGAGGGATGTGAGGACTTTTGTAGGCAGTGCGACGAGTGTGCTGCTAAAAAGGACCTCCAGGTCAGTCACACGCCCTCCTACAACAATTCCCAGTAGGGAGCCCATGGAGAGACTGGGGGTAGACATAGTAGGGCCGTTTCCAACCACAGACAGCGGTAACAGGTGGATTCTAACCGCCATGGACTACTTCACCAAGTGGCCGGAGCTTACGCTCTCCCAGACCAGGAGGCGGGGACAATAGCTGATGCGTTGGTGGGGGGGATAATCAGTCGGTTTGGGGTGCCACAGTCTATTCACAGCGACCAGGAAACTTCGAGTCACGGTGTTCTCAGAGTTGTGTAGACGGTTAGCGCGGAGAAGACGCGCACTACTCCGCTTCACCCCCAGAGTGATGGCGTGTGGAAAGATTTACTAACTGCAGCAGCTGGCCATCGTTACCTCAAAACACCAGAGGATTGGGACCCCATTACCGTTTATTCTTATGGCGTGTAGGTCGGCTGTTCAAGAATCGAATGCGTGCCCGCGCTACTAATGTTAGGTCGTGAGTGCGCACCCCAGCCGAACTGACGTTTGGCCACCCTCCTGATAATGACGACGGGGTTTTGCCTGGCCCGAACTATGTGTGTCGTCTGCAGAACCGGTTAGAAGCGGCTCACACCTTCGCAGAGAGCAACTCGAAACGCGGGTTGCGCAAAAGCGCCACTACGACTTCGCGCGCTAGGGCTTGGAGGGTTTGTCTTCCAACCCCACCCGCAAGAAGGGGCGGTGCCCAAAGCTGGACAGTGCATGGGTGGGGCCGTGTCTGTGATAGAGAGAGTGGGGAGGGTGCGTACCGGTGGAGGTTCCCCCACGGAGCAGGAAGGTGGTGGGTCCACCGCGGGGTCGATTGGCTACAGGGGAGGAAACGGTAGGGAATGGGAGTGAGGGCTCTGATGTGAGCCACGGGAACAGTCTAACGAGGAGACTCTAGCACAACCTGAGCCTGGGAGGGGGCTGCTTCTCTGGAGGGCGCTGGAAATGACATTGGGGCAGAGGAGCGTTCTGGGGGGCCACCGCTGAGAGTCACGGGGAGGCCCAAGAGACTGATGCGACCTCCGGGTCGTTTTAAGGATTTTGTTGTGTACCCTAGGGCTAGGGTTTAGAAAGGGGCTAACTATCCCCGGTGGGTATTGTGTTCTGTGTTTGTGGGTGTGTTATGGTTCTCATGGCTACTAGCAGGGGTTAAATATGTCAGGACAGATGGAAAGGTTGGGGGGTATGATGGGTAATACCGCGGGATTTGGAAATGCATAAATAGGGATTACTGTCTCATTGTTCTCTCTCTTCTGTTCGGGCCTTGATCTGTTCATATGAGAGTGACCCTTAACTCAKCATGTATAATTGTGTACGTTCGGCATTTAGCGGCGTGGGCTGTGGCCTGAACAACAGCCCAGTTTAGGAATAAACCTGTGTTCTAACCTGTACACCTAGAGTCCGTCTCTTTCCTCTTTAATGACCCAGTCGGGTCATTACAATACAGTTTGTCTACACATTAGTGATTGATGGATTCACGTCTCCATCTCAACCACAAATCAAAGTTAAAGAGTAGCACTAAATCAAATCAAACTTTAAATGCACTTCAAATAACGTTTGATTTGATTTAGTAATATTCTTCAACTTACATTTTTGGTTGAGATGGAGACGTGAATCCAACATATTAATAACTTGTAGATTACATTTTAAATCAACCAACCAARCTTCATATACAAGACGATATCCATAGGTAAAAGTTAATTTGGCATCCTATATACAGGGCTAATGGCAACTACTTCTAAACTTTCAAAGATCCAGTCAACCATTGATGAATTATAGTATACCTAGCTACACGTTGAAATGATGGTGTCCTTTGCTGGTCAAATCACATGTCAATGCAGCCTACATAAATACAACCTCACACCGAATTTACTTTCACATAGACTACAGGGCCGAAATAGACCCCTTTCCTGCAGTCAAATGTCCAAATTTCCCTCAAGTGGCCTCATGGGTGTAATGGTATTCATATTTTTTATAATTTGATATTTAATAAACGTTATTAAAAAAAGCAGCCAAAAGCCGGTGTTTTTATGTCAAAGGGTTTTGTTATATTTCAGTCTTCTGTGATGTATATGAAGTGTAATATTGGGTTGCAAACTCAAAATGTAATACATTTCAACTCTATATCTGACATGGTACAGGTGTCTTGTTTTTTTAAAGATCATAACCATGTGTGTGAGGTGTATACTTTTGTTTCAAAGTAGATTTGTTTAAGACTACCAATAAACACTCTGTGTGACCCTGATTTAGCCCACTGGAGGAAAGGGTTAACTCAGAGGCTRACAGGGGCTGGGCCCAAGCCCATAGGGGGCCCAGAGTCAGAGAATATTTTTTTTACTGCATCCGCCAACCACAGGAGCCCGCTCTCAATGCTCAAAATACACCAGAAAGCATAATTTTGTCACAGAGGATCAATAGCTTCTAAAAAATAGCTGTGGATTAGTGGCGATTAGTTGCTCCCGAGTGGAACAGAGGTCTAAGGCACTGCATCTCAGTGCTAGAGGCATCACTACAGACCCTGGTTTGATTCCAGGCTGTATCACAACCGGCTGTGATTGGGGGTCCCATAGGGCGGTGCACAATTGGCCCAGCGTTGTTAGGCTTTGGCCGGGTTAGGCCGTCATTGTAAATAGTAATTTGTTCTAACCTGACTTGCCTAGTTAAATAAAGGTTAAAAATAAATAAATTAGGTTTTATCATACAGGTAATTGCCAAAATAAAGGAAACACCAACATAAAGTGTCTTAATAGGATGTTAGGCCACCACAAGCCGCCAGAACAGCTTCAATGCGCCAATGAGTGGACCTAAACCATGCCAGGAAAATGCACAGAAAGAGTTGGACATCATATTAACTGGGAGAGCTTAATCCTGACATGTTTATTTCTTGGTCTGTCAAGAGAAAATCTAAACTATTGTTACTAAGCCCTTTTAGAGAAACTACATGATCAAAATCACAAACTTCATTGGTGTGACATCATAGAGGGGGGCAGAGCAAGCTTCAAACAGCAAGCTCACGCAGCGAAGCACATGGTAATATCAGTGGCATAACTTTTTTTCTGTTTTGATGTTGAAGTTATAAAACTGTCATAAATAATGCACTGTGCCAAATTGTGATGTAAACGTGAATCCTGTGTAATGGGGCCTCAAAATATATAAAAAGTTGCCAATACTATGTAAACATTTTGAAATTCAGTCATTTTTTTAGTTGTCCAGCTTTTCCAACTATAGCTAGCTAAAGTAGGACAGCATGGAGTAGCTAAAGTGGGACAGTCTTATAGGCTTTTCCAATGTCGTAAAGACATCCAGTTTACATTAGGGACCCCTTACACATATTTAGACTCTAAATGTAAATATTATCCACAAAACATAAAGTGTCCCATTTACACATATCCGTTCTGCAAGCTAACAACCAGCATAGATAACAAGCTAGCTTGCTTGCTAATTAGATAACAAGACTAGCCAAGTTGGCTGCATTGTTCTTTGCATGTGATTGCTTGTTGTCTTGGGGGAACATTGCGATCAACAAAGCCACAGGGCTCCTTGATGAGGTGGTTATAGTGCATTTGTACAAATGAATGGATGATGTGTGGTACTTTTGATTATCTAGTGATATCGACCAAATCACTTTTGTTATGTTGTGATTATGAGATAAATAGGTTGAGATATCGACATAAGGAGGGAATTTTTGTATTTATTAATATGTCCTCTCTGAACTTCCGTACTAATCTGTCTGTAGAACCAATATATATATACAGTATATTTTCTCCCAATTTGCGAACAGCAGCACTGTTTTTCAAAGTAGCTTATATAGGCTATTGCCACGACGAACGCATCGGCCGTCACCGTGAGTAGCCTATAGCTTCATCTTCATCTGTGTGCCACTGGACATTTTATTTAGTAGCCTACTTTAGCCAATATACTGTATATATTGTAAATTAAATTGTCACGCCCTGACCGTAGAGAGCTTTTTATGTCTCTATTTTGGTTTGGTCAGGGTGTGATTTGGGTGGGCATTCTAWGTTCATTTTCTATGTTTTGTATTTCTTTGTGTTTGGCCGGGTGTGGTTCTCAATCAGAGGCAGCTGTCTATCGTTGTCTCTGATTGAGCATCATACTTAGGCAGCTTTTTCCCACCTGTGTTTTGTGGGTAGTTGTTTTCTGTTTTGTGTTTCTGCACCTGACAGGACTGTTTTGGTTTCGTTCATTCTCTTTGTTATTTTGTTAGTGTTCAGTTTAAATAAAAAGCATGAACACTTACGACGCTGTGCTTTGGTCCGATTATTCCTCATCCGACGACGACACCCGTTACATAAATACAGGATTAAAAATATTTTTTACGTTTCCATACGGAATTCTCAATGCAATTTCAACGTATACATAGTTCTGATGAATATGTTAAAACTAAATTGATGTATCAACCTGTTAGTTAGGCTAAGTCAATGTATTTTAGTTGAAGTTTTATCCTAATTCCAATGTCTKCAACACTGGTTTAAATTAGATGAATACAGTACTGGTTTACTTTAAAAAAAATCCATTGTATTTTCCACATTGAAACAATATTGATTCAACCTGTGTGTACCCAGTGGGTCCCCTCATAGAGACATCACATCCAACCCCAGAGAGGGACTGTTTAACTCCATGATATCTAGTTGTGTCAGCTCAAAACACAAATTGATGCCTTGTGCAATTTCWATGTCTACAGATCTCTGTGAATGAGGTTAAATATAAACCTCTTACCTAACTAACATCTACTCTTTAGCTCTTTAGCTGTTTATAGTTGTCAGTTGCTGACGACTCTCACTCCTCCTCCTGTACCTTCTTCTTTAGGATTACCAAGAGATGAGCCCAGCCATTTTATTTCTTCTCCTGGAGATGTCTTCAAAGATGTTCCAGTCAACGTGCCTTTCAAACCTGTTTAAGGTATGTCTTACAACCTTACAGGGATCAGACTCTCCCTCCTTTGTGTTCATAAATAATTATAAAGTATAATAACAGTGCCTCTCTACTGTAGCTGTCTGACATTTCTGAGGGTAAAATAGCTTTGTTGTGACTCATGAGCAGGTTCAATGGTTCGTACTGCAAAGGGAGGAGGGGGAAAATATTCTGTCATTGTAGATTTTATAAGTAGCAGCCTTTCACAGAGTAAGGTTTGCACAGCTATCAAAAAGCTCACCAAAGGTCAGGCCTGCTTCTACACCTGCATTGCTTGCTGTTTGGGGTTTTAGGCTGGGTTTTTGTACAGCACTTTGAGATATCAGCTGATGTACGAAGGGCTATATAAAATACATTTGATTTGATTTGATTTGCCTGTACAGCCCCTTTTGATGGAGACACAATTTGCTTGGTCTCTGAATGTTATTTATTTTTAACCACTTTTTTCTCCTCAATTGGTAGTTACAATCTTGTCCTACCGCTGCAACTCCCATACAGACTCGGGAGAGGCGAAGGTTGAGAGCCATTCGTCCTCCGAAACACAACCCTGCCAAGCACGCACTGCTTCTTGACACACTGCTCGCTTAACCCAGAAGCCAGCCGGACCAATATGTCAGAGGAAACACCGTACAACTGCATGCGCCCAGGCTGCCCCAGGAGTCACTAGAGCACGATGGGACAAGGACATCCCAGCCAGCCAAACCCTCCCATAACCCGGACGARGCTGGGCCAATTGTGCGCCACCTCATGGGTTTCCCGGTCGGCTGCTACACAGCCCAGGATCGAACCCGGGTCTATAATGACACCTCAAGAACTGCGATGCAGTACCTTAGACCACTGAGCCACTCGGAAGGTCCTGGGCTCTGAATGTTAAGAGTGACTGCCCCTAAAACAGAATATGTGGAATCGATATGAGTCAGAAACTTTTATTATAGCGTCAAAATTGACTACTAAGTGTAAATAGGATAATTTTTGTTATAAAGTCAGTCTCGTTTGGAAACTCAGTGCGTCACAACGAGTAAATCAAGGTTGGGTTTGGATTACAWTTATGTCAACAAATCATGCTCCCTTTTGCCAAGTTCCATGTGCAAATCGCCCCTCTGCCCACTTCGCTTCCCTTCATTGAATGGAGCTCTGTTGTTTCATCGCCCCTAATGTATTCCAAGGAAGGCAGACTGAAAAGCCTTAAACGGATTGACAAGGCCTCCACAGCCAAAGTTCTATAGTTTGCATGACCTGCCGAAGGACCCTAGCTAGTATGCGAAATAGGTGCTTGGAGTTCGGCGGTCCTGAAGTCTGCACCAGTAACTCTAGTTGGTGTGTCATGATCGGTGGTGGTGAGTATAACAAGTAGTGGTGCGTGGGTAAAATCACTGTGGAAGCCAAGCCCCCCCCCCCATCCCTCCAGAAAGGCCATATTACAACCCATGCGTTGTGATAATTGCGTTGTTTGCTCTATAACCTGTTAATTCATATGCCTTGCGACCGTGATATATAGGCCTAAATTCAACCACATCTTTGTTTTATCACAAAACCGGATAGCAAACTCTGTCAAGTGAAGTCCACAAAGCATATTGCTTGTCCAGTAACAGACAGTTACATGATCTACAGCATGGTCAAGCAAGTTAATGTTTCCGACATTAGAACCACAGAGAGTTACCGCAAGTCACAATTAGAAAACAGGAGCTGCCTCCACTATTGCAGCACAGTTCAAACTTCAACATTTCAAAATAATCAAATCACCTCTGCTTAGTCTAATACAGTGACAACTAAAATATACCAAAAACAATTTAGTCCAATCAACACAAGCTAAATATGATGTGACTGTCCATGGTTCTGATTTCTGTGCTTGTGTGTGTGTGTGCGTGCGTGCACGTTTGTGCAAGTAGAAAAGCATGTTGACTCGCTTTCATGTTGACGAAACTGTCTATCACCCTGTCATACAGTACACGCTTTTATTTTTTGTTGTCCTAGGCTATCTGGCTAAAATGKTTGSTCGGTWGCCTAACTTCCATTCATGGGAAACGTTAGATAGTTAACATTAGCCAACATCTTCCATCCTCCTAGGCCAGGGGGGTACAGCAATGTATGAATTAATGGTTGAATCAGAATCACCGTTATAATCATTGGCCAGTATGGAGAGTTAAGTAAAACCACATGTCCAAATCCCTATCTCCATCCATGGCTAATTTAGGAAAGGCACAATTTTACTGGAGGACAACAACACAACGAGAAGCAAGAATTCAAGTTTTTCTGTCTATTACATATGCTCTCAATTGAAAATTGATAGGGGTGACGCTAAAATCCAAACTGGCTCCCCTTTACACTTCTTTTTTGGTGCGCCACATCACGTGCTTGCTCAGTTTAGCTCAATGCTGATTGGCACATTTTTTATACTTTTTTTTTATCAAGGGAGGCCAAATGCTCGCTGGCTTCCCTTGCCTTCAATGTTACGGGTGGCAACAATGTCATACTCGTTTGGACCAGACAGCATCAGATAGATGGCCTACACGTAGAGAGACKSGGGGGGGSSGGGGGCTGTTTCACTCTCTCGGATGCTTCTCCTGTAAGATACATTCAGCCTCTTGCAAATTGAAGGAAAATTATGATACACAGCGAGATGAAAGATAAATGATGTAATGTTTTTTATTTTATTTTGTATTGTTATTAAAAAAAATTGGGGAAGCCTGGCTTCCCTTGGCATCCATGAATACACGCCACTGAGTATAACCAGAGATACTGGAATATAATGACCTCTCTGGTAGAACATTATTCCTGGCTATGTAGGTGGGTATCTTTTGATAACGTGAGGCAGGCTAGCTAACATTTGAGCTACTGTTAGCGTAGTTAGCTAAATAGATATCTAGCTAGATACCTCATTACAAGTTTATTGTGTATTCCCTTACAAAAAAAGATTGTAGTCAGAGTGCAGTATAACTGCAGTTAGAGTCCATTATTACTGCAGTATGAGGCAAATACTGCATCCAAAATAACACTGTTTGTTTTACTCCAGTAATTTTGCAGTGTAACTGCAGTTAGACTGCAATTACTGRGTTCAAAATACCACAGTTGACTGCAGTTACTGCACTTTTACTGCAGTTTCAAAACGGCAATCTTTTTTTGTAAGGGTTGTCTAGATACTGCTGGTTATGTAACATTATCATTTGATAATGCTAGCGAGGCAGGCTGGCTAGCTARAGGCTAGCTAACGTTAGCTAGTTACCACAGCCACAAAGTTAACATTTGCTGTATTGTAACAAAATAAAAACTGTATGTTAGGCCTCTCTGCCAATAACAGCTAGTTTTCACTTTTTCCCTCCCCACTCAGACCGCTCACAGACCTCRCTAGCTAAATTGTTGCTTGAAAAATTGCTCTTTGCTAAGAAGCTATTTATGTTTCTTTTTGACAATTGTAATTGAAAACAATCACAGTACGATACTTAATTGTTACCCAGAAATGATTTGATATTGAGATAAAAACAGCTGCCTTGGACCGTTAACAGTCAAAGGCATTTTCTTTGTGTTCTAAAACAGAATAAAGAAAGGATGTTTGGCACTTTGAAGTTATTACTGCTGTCAGTAAAACAAACATGTAAAACAGAAGTATATGGTCCTAAACACAAGAGTCTGTTGAACTTGCTTTTGCTGTTGGTTCAATGCCACTGGCATTCTCCCTGGTCAATGATTTGACATTCTAGAGGAATCTGGTTGGCAGGTAAAGTTGTTCACCTGTGGATGCGATATGGGTCCACACACTAGCACCAATACTCTGATTGGGCTGTCAAGTTTGAAGAAGACTTTGTGGCCTGTATTGACCGTATTCTTCTGTTTTTGGTTTCTCACCTTTTAGATCTGTGTTCTGTCTCTGTGCAGAATTCTTCCTGGTTATCAGAGGCTCTGTTATCAGCAAATTGAGAAAAGGCTCAATGCCAGTCATGTCAATGCCAGCGGTAATCCCGGCTGATTCGCCCAGATAAGATTGTGTGCCTTCTGTTGCTCAGTCTGTCCTTCTGTACTTCTCAGACAGGTCATTCTATCTCATGGTCTCTGTCTCCCCCCAAAAATACTCACCTGTAGGATGCTGGACTTACGCCACCGTCCAGTCTTTTTGCAGTGCAAAACACTTGTTCCAAACATTACCACGTAAATGTTCTTCAAAACAAGTCAACATTGGGTTAGAGCTGAAGCTCTGTGATCTGGTACTGGGATCATGGCAGATTTGGGGTGCTGGTTTGTGAGCGAGCAACTTTGAGCACCTTCCTCTTAACACAGAGACCATGTTGTGTTTGCCACAATGTGATCACAAGGACTCTCCAAAGATGTGCGACTGGAAGAAAACATGGCAGAGAAGATGTTTACCACAGCGCTCCTCTGGGCACAGAGCAAACAGTTTATCCCCCCTTCTTCCTGTCAGGCAAGTTGGRTTCTGCGTCTCTCTGACAACTGTATATTTGTTTGTCAAACAGATGGGCTTGCCAGCWCACCCTACACCCCTTTCAATCTCTTCCCAAGATTATTTAATTTGCATGTTGCCGAGTTAACACACAGCCTGCTCCAATCCCAAGCACCAAAATGGCGGTATACAATTTCCGCCTCCAGAACCAAATGACATCTGAAAAGTGAGGCTGCCATTTGATGTCTGAACTGACTGTTGTGCTTCCAGACAATGATTTGCTGTGGTCTGTTAAAATTAGTTCCATAATTTATTTTCCCCAATGCAAGTCTTTCTTTTGAATCTATTGGATATTATTCGAAGTGCAACAATGTTCTTGTTCTGGTCTCTCAAGACTCGGTTCTTCATTCAACAATAAATAATTATATTTGTTATGGTTTAACTTGATGCTCACACCCCATTTTGTAAAAACTGTTAAAAAAATGATCACACTACTGCCAAACAGTTACAGTCTGCTCAATGACCTCCTCCACAACAACCACAGCAGCTAAGAGACATTGACTGACCAATTCTGAACCAGGGATCAGTGTGACCAACTGAGTTTGAACCCAGGTCAACTATGCGCCACCAGACTGTGTTAGCTCACTGAGCTACAGCCTAGATGTGTGATAGTGAGGCAACAACAGGCAGTGAGGCAGAAACACTGCAAAACAGTACACTAATTAAAACATATAAAAAAACATGGTTGTGAGCAGCAATGAACGGGGTTCACAGGATGATAGCAAGGACACAAGATCAGTTGGATAACAAAGCAAGCAGTCTATCATTTAGGAACTGTCTTCCTTTATGTGCAATCATCCAAATACAAAATCTGGAGAAAATCTGACGTATGGTTTATGAGGAGAAGATGATTTTGAGCATCAGCATTCCATGTGCAAAGAATGAGTTGTTACTAGTTTCCTTGTTTTTTGAGATATCAATACAACATTCAGTGTGGTTCATCTTAGGTACGTTCATAATAGGCCACTGTGGAGTGGATTTACAGTGGTATAAATGGACACGTAAAATCAGATTTTTGTCAATACCTCAGCCATCTTTTGACCAATTCCTTATCTACTGGTATAGTGTGGCCATCTTTGAATGCATTAAAAAAATCTCTAACTCTTTACAAACTTTTAGTTTGTGAGAAGATTTTTCTATTATTATTTTAAGCATTAGCATTTCATAGTCAAAAACTGAATTGTTAATAGTTTCATATTRTTTTTTAGATATCAATGCCACACTTAACATGGTTCATCGTGGTAATGTATTTGATTACTCTAAAAAGTTTCAAGTTCATAGGCCATTGTGAAGTGGATTTACAAAGGATTTAAATGGACACGTAAAATCTGATTTCTTGATTTTATCAATATCTCGGCCATCTCTTAATAAAGCCCTGAGCTTTTTTCAAAATAAGTTAATGAGAAGATGTATTTCAAAGGTTTTACAACATTTACAAGATGGAGGAAAATCTATTCTGACGGACCTGATAGGTCATTGATTCAAATGTGTCCAGCATGAGGAAAGACACCTACTGTCACGCCTGCTCCTGCTTCCCCTCTCTGGCGCTCGATGGCACCAAGCTGCCCTTCATTACGCACACATGTCACAGTCTTTATGCGCATCTGCACTCATTGGACTCACCTGGACTCCTTCACATTTTGATTGCATTCCCTAGATCTGTCTGGCTACTCTGTTTCATCCCTGTGTCAGCATTATTGTCGTTTTGTTTTCAAATGTCCAGACACTGTCTGTATTCTGTTCCTGTCCATGTTTCATTAAATGTTCACTCCCTGTACTTGCTTCTCGTCTACAGCGTCTGTCCTTACACCTACATCCAAAGTTTAAAGTCTCCAGGTCAAAAGGGGTGATGAATATAAGGGTTTAAGTGAGACTACTTATAATGGCGCCCCCTATAGGCCAATCGGTGCCATTATTTTTGACCAAGTTACTCATGGCCTCTAGCGTCTGTGTGCAGCTTCGCTGTGAACTCCTAATAACTAAATAACTAACTAGTAATTTATGGAATTGTATATTAGCACCAAAGCCTATATTTAAATTGAGTTGATTGATACTAATAAAATATCATCTCTCAGCAGTATTCCTATATCTCCATTTGAACCATTTCAATATAAACAGCTCTACACAAATTCATGAAAATCAAGGTGATGGCTTTTAATGCATCAATTAATTATACATGTAGGCTTGGATTATAGTAATTGTTTACCAATTGGAAACTACCTCTGGCATAATGAATCTTTTAAAGATGCCAATAAGTACAATGCCAACATTTTCTCCCCTGACCACTCAATAAATACCATTCATTTATTCAGGAATTAAATTAATGCATGACCATATTGCTGATCACAACATTGCTCATGCCGGCTAGGGTGTCAACAGAATCCCCAAGGTATTACACACTTATCTGAAGGGAAAGGGAAGAAGGGAGGGACAGATGGAGGGTGGGATGAGAGAGAGAAAAGAAAGTGAGAGAGCGAGTGAGAAGGAGAGGGGAAAAAAGAGAAACACTGATAATCAGGTACTGTGGAGTACGATCCCATGAATGAATCCTCAGGATTCATTTTACCTCAGTATAGGTAAATCAGCAGCAGTAAGGGAGAGTGAGAGAGACAGGGAAAGAGACAAGAGAGAAAGAGAGAGAGCAGCTGTCGATAGCATTGAACACCTGTGATTGGCTGTCCCAGAGGAAGCAGGTGCTGACCGGCCAGTTGATGGACCAGCAGTGGGCACATGAATGACGAGGGCCCCACTGATTGTGCTTACTCACAAGGTTTTGCCCTGCCTGATCAATCCCCAAACTGCACCTTTGGCATTGAAATTACTGGAAACCTCCAGACTGTAGTATCATGGTCATCATACTGTACACAGAGTGAAGCTACTGTAGCTACTTGAGGAAGAAGTATGTTTGTTTTATCCCAATCCCTTTCCCTTTCCTCCCAAGGGTTGAGTTACCTATGGAAAAAGGTTTTGTATTCCTTGGTAGCTAACCATACACGGTGATGAAGATAATGTCATGACTTAATGTAGGTTTTTTAATGTTAGACACAGTTTCTGAAACCGGATTTGCTGTGAATTTTTGTGTGTTTACAAACCAGATGTTAAGCTGCTTTACATTAGTACTCGCATGAACAAGCATAAATTATAAAGTTCAAACATGAAAACATATCCTTATGCACAAATTGAACATTCCCACACGTATGAATCACCTAGGTCTTTCATTTAGAGTGTGGGCCTGGAGACACTGTATATTAACGAGTAAACAAGGATGAGTGTTAAAAAAAGAGACCCTAAATCAGAGAGAAAGCAAGGCTGCAGAGTCCATTTATTTCTGCCAGCCTAGAGTAATGGTGTGAAAGATGCTCGGGCTGAAGATGAGGCTTTTGTGAGAGTGAGAGGGAGAGAGGGAAAATGTTCTTTCATTTTGAGGATGAGGGCGGGTCTCCACTATCCTGGCCGTCAGATCCTGGATCTGGTAAGGTCACTGGTGCTACTGCTGTGAGAGGGCCCTTGGCCTTGTCCGTCACCACTGTAGCCCCTCCTTTGGCCTCTGCTTTGGGTCTTCCCCTGGCTTTTCCCTCCACCTCCTGGGCCCCAGTTCTCTGCTTCCTACTGGCCCTCTGAGCCTTGTTCTTCAGATAAGTCTCCTCCAGTTGGAACAACAGATCCTCCAGCATCCCCACCTGAGCAGAAAACAATTAAAAACACAACAGAACAAGTCACAGTGTGTTATAAGAAATAACAAACACTTTTCATGTGTAAACAGATTTTCCAGAGGAGGTTCTGTGTTGTGAGCCGAGCCCAGCAGCCCAGCCCCCTTCTCTCCTCTCCAACCCACCAGGGATGTAATTACCTGGTAGAGATGTAGGGTTTGGCCTGTACCTCCCTCATTCATTTGTGAGGTGAAAGCTTGGCGTGGGAATTTACTGTGCCCAGCCTGAGCTCATACCGGAGAAAGGGAGGGGGAGAAAGGGAGTGAAATATGAAAGTGAATGTATGATGAAGAGATGAATTTAGAAAAACCTATTTGGTGTACCGGGGAGAGATGGAGAGGGAGCACTCAAAGTGAGGTGGAGGTGAGAGAGAAGGAGAGAGAGAGGTGGAAGATAAAAGAACGAGTGAGACTGAAAGAGAAAGATGGAGATAGAGGGAGATAAAAGATGAAAGAGACAGGGTGAGAGAGAGTGAGAGAGGGATGTATGTGTTGTGACTGACAGAGGAGTCATTCTGATGGTGGTGATGATGCTGGGGTGTGTGTTTCTATTAGTGGGATCTGATACCCACCTCCAAAGCCATACCTTGGGGATTCACCTCAACTCAGAGCAGGAGAAGTGGGGCTGAGACATCGACCAGTTTACCCTCGTCCTGCACTTTCTTACACTGCATATGCACTCCACACTCCCCTCCCCATGCACATTAGAACCTGGGACTCCATTTGAACAACAGTTAGCCTCTCTATTAGTGTGCGGGCTGCATCTGCACCACTTTGTATATGAAAAGCAGCAGCAGCTTCAGAGGGCCCAGGGCCCGGGGCTGACGGTATCGTGGCTGTGCTATCTATCTACAGAGGCTGCTGTGCCGTGGTGCTGGAGCTGAGCTGTGATATGACGCCTGTCAAAGTGTCCATCAAACCTGTCAGCCCTCATCACCACAGGGACGAAAACAAAGGGTCTGGGTAGGAAAGGGGGAGGGGCGATTAGGGACATGTGTGGAGCGTTACCCTGTCAACTGACACTCATGTATTCATATATGCAATGCAGCCTAGTCTAAACACTAGGGCGTGGGCCCTTTTAGTGACCTTTTGCTGTTACAGTGGCAAATTAGTGAATAAATCAATAGAAATGAAACTTGATGGTGAGTCACAGTTTTGAACTCCTTTATAATTTTTGCTTTGTGTCGTTTGAGCACAGACTCCTGTACAAGCACTCACATATACACTGATCGTAAGCTTTTCCATCTTTCCAGAGAGGGATTGGAAATAGAGTTGGACATATGAGTAAAACACTGCAGTGCTGTGGCGCATTACACATTTCTTATAGATATTTTATGGAGCGGAAAACATTGATGCCACCCGTCTGCCGGAACTGGGGAAAGTGCACTTATTTTTATGTAATGGAATTTACAGCAAGGGCCAATGTCTTATATTGACTGGCCAAAAACAAACAGAAAAATCTATGTGTATGCAGACCTTGCTGTTACAGAATCAAGTCGTCATTTATTTGTCAGTTAATGCCCTGCTGATTTATGCGAGTTGAAGAGAGCCGAGGAGGAGCGAGAATGAACTTGCCACCTATAATATTTCTGGAGCAGCCACACTTAATAAATGATGGTATTGAGAAAAGGTTAGTTGCCACTCTCAAGATACATGAAGCAAAAAGCACAGGGCATACAGTGCCTTCAGAAAGTATTCATATTTTGTTGTGTTATAGCCTGAATTCAAAATGGATGAAATATATTTTGTTTCTCACCCATCTACACACAATACTCCATAATGACAAAGTGAAAACATGTTTTAAGAAATTATAGCAATTTTAATGAAAATTAAATACAGAAATATCAAATTTACATACAGTTGAAGTCGGAAGTTTACATACACTTAGGTTAGTCATTAAAACTTTGTTTTTCAACCACTCAACACATTTCTTGTTAACAAACTATAGTTTTGGCAAGTCGGTTAGGACATCTAATTTGTGCATGACACAAGTCATTTTTCCAACAATTGTTTACAGACAGATTATTTAAATTTTAATTCACTGTATCACAATTCCAGTGGGTCAGAAGTTTACATACACTAAGTTGACTGTGCCTTTATACAGCTTGGAAAATTCCAGAAAATGATGTCATGGCTTTAGAAGCTTCTGATAGGCTAATTGACATCATTTGAGTCAATTGGAGGTGTACCTGTGGATGTATTTCAAGGCCTACCTTCAAAATCAGTGCCTCTTTGCTTGAAATCATGGGAAAATCAAAAGAAATCAGCCAAGACCTCAGAAAAGAATTGTAGGCCTCCACAAGTCTGGTTCATCCTTGGGAGCAATTTCCAAACACCTGAATGTAACACGTTCATCTGTACAAACAATAGTAAGCAAGTATAAACACAATTGGAACACGCAGCTGTCATACCGCTCAGGAAGGAGGGTTCTTTCTCCTAGAGATGTACTTTGGTGCGAAAAGTGCAAATCAATCCCAGAACAACAGCAAAGGACCTTGTAAATATGCTGGAGGAAACAGGTACAAAAGTATCTATATCCTCAGTAAAATAAAGTCCTATATCGACATAACCTGAAAGGCCGCTTTGCCACTGCTCCAAAACCGCCATAAAAAAGCCAACAACGGTTTGCAACTGCACATGGGTACAAATATCGTACTTTTTGGAGAAATGTCCTCTGGTCTGATGAAACAAAAATAGAACTGTTTGGTCATAATGACCATCATTATGTTTGGAGGAAAAAGGGGTAGGCTTGCAAGCCGAAGAACACCATCCCAACCGTGAAGCACGGGGGTGGCAGCATCATGTTGTGGGGGTGCTTTGCTGCAGGAGGGACCGGTGCACTTCACAAAATAGATGGCATCATGAGGCAGGAAAATGATGTGGATATATTGAAGCAACATCTCAAGACATCAGTCAGGAAGTTAAAGCTTGGTCGCAAATAGGTCTTCCAAATGGACAATGACCCCAAGCATACTTCCAAAGTTGTGGCAAAATGGCTTAAGGACAACAAAGTCAATGTATTGGAGTGGCCATCACAAAGCCCTGACCTCATTCCCATAGAACATTTGTGGGAAGAATTGAAAAAGCGTGTGCGAGCAAGGAGGCCTGCAAACCTGACTCAGTTACACCAGCTCTGTCAGGAGGAATGGGCCAAAATTCACTCAACTTATTGTGGGATGCTTGTGGAAGGCTACCATAAACGTTTGACCCAAGTTAAACAATTTAAAGGCAGTGCTACGAAATACTAAGTGAGTGTATGTAAACTTCTGACTCACTGGGAATGTGATGAAAGAAATAAAAGCTGAAATAAATAATTCTCTCTGCTATTATTCTGACATTTCACATTCTTAAAATAAAGTTGTGATCCTACCTGACCTAAGACAGGGAATTTTTACTTGGATTAAATGTCAGGAATTGTGGAAAAACTGAGTTTAAATGTATTTTGCTAAGGTGTATGTAAACTTCCGACTTCAACTGTAAGTATTCACACCCATGACTCAATACTTTGTAGAAGCACCTTTGGCAGCAATTACAGCTGTGAGCCTTTCTGGGTAAGAGCTTTCCACACCTGGATTGTGCAACATTTGCCCATTATTCTTTTCAAAATTATTCAAGCTCTGTTAAGTTGGTTGTTGATCATTGCTAGACAAACATTTTCAGGTCTTGCCATAGGTTTTCAAGTAGATTTAAGTCAAAACTGAACATTCACTGGCTTCTTGTTAGATTTGGCCTTTAGGTTATTGTCCTGTTACAGCCATTAAACGTTGTAACTGTTTTAAAGTCACCATTGGCCTCATGGTGAAATCCCTGAGCGGTTTCCTTCCTCTCCGGCAAATGAGTTATGAAGGACTCCTGTATCTTTGTAGTGACTAGGTGTATTGATACACCATCCAAAGTGTGATTAACCGTTAGCCACAATGGTCGCACCCCCGCAGAAATCTAATTATAATCCCCATCAAAATCTGTCTGTTTTAAGATAGAGATACACTATATATACAAGTATGTGGACACCCTTTCAAATTAGTTGATTCGGCTATTTCAGCCACATCCGTAGCACACAGCCATGCAATCTCCATAGACAAACATTGGCAGTAGAATGGCCTTACGGAAGAGCTCAGTGACTTTCAACGTGGCACCGTCATGGGATGCCACCTTTCCAACAAGTCAGTTCGTAAAATTTCTGCCCAGCTAGACCTGCCACGGTTAACTGTAAGTGCAGTTATTGTGAAGTGGAAATGTTTAGGAGAAACAACGGCTCAGTCTCAAAGTTGTAGGCCACACAAGCTCACAGAAGTGGACCGCTGAGTGCTGAAGCGCATAGCGTGTAAAAATCGTCTATCCTTGGTTGCAACACTCACTCCCGAGTTCCAAAAGGCCTCTGGAAGCAACGCCAGCACAACAACTGTTTGCCGGGAGCTTCATGAAACGGGTTTCCATGGCCGAGCAGCTGCATACAAGCCTAAAATCAGCATGCGCAATGCCAAGCGTCGGCTGGAGTGGTGTAAAGCTCGACGCCATTGGACTCTGAAGCAGTTCTATGGAGTGATGAATCGCGCTTCACCATCTGGCAGTCCGACAACGAATCTGGGTTTAGCGGATGCTGGGAGAACGCTACCTGCCCGAATGCATAGTGCACACTGTTAAGTTTGMTGGAGGAGGAATAATGGTCTGGGGGTGTTTTTCATGGTTCGATCTAGGCCTCTTATTTCCAGTGAAGGGAAATCTTAACGCCACAGCATACAATAACATTCTAGACAATTCTGTATTTTTAACTTTGTTGCAACAGTTTGGGCAAGGCCCTTTCTCATTTGAGTATGACAATTCCCCCGTGCACAAAGCGAGGTCCATACAGAAATGGTTTGTTGAGATCATTGTGGAAGAACTTGACTGAACTGCACAGAGCCCTGACCTCAACCCTACCGAACACCTTTGGGATGAATACCGACTGCGAGCCATGCCTAATTGGCCAACATCAGCGCCCGACCTCACTAATGCTCTTGTGGCTGAATAGAACCAAGTCCCCGCAGAAATGTTCCAACATCTAGTGGAAAGCCTTCCCAGAAAAGTGGAGGCTGTTAATGCCCATGATTTTGGACGAGCAGGTTTCCACATAGTTTTGGTAATGTAGTGTATGTTGTTTTTTCTTCAGAGCTAGAGCAGTGTTTTTTAGACCATGAGAAATCCCACAAAATCATAAGTAGGGTCTGAACGGTTTGGCCTAAAAACTAATATGACCACTCTATTGAAAGATGAGAAACAAACATGTTTTAATGGAAGTATATATATGGAGATATTTTAGGCACTAAACTAAGGGGATAAATACATGTAAAAAACAACCTTTTTTTRCCTTCCTGATCTTTCTAATATCCCTCAGACATAGGAAAGACACTTCAGAACAAACTTTCTTTAGATTTTTTGGGGGGACTCTCTGTTGTTCCATGTAGTGAATCTGTTATTCAATGCGTTTCTATTGGCTAATAGCAGTAATGCCAAATTAATTGCAAATAAAACAAGATATACCTTAAGGGGCCTTAAAATTCTAAATCAAATAACTAAATAATCCTTGGTATAACCATCTTAAAACAATTCCATAAGTTATCTTAGAACACCCCCATCCCCCTTGCTTAGACAGGGCTTAGACTCTAGCGTGTTAATAACATCACTATGCTCAAAGGGATATTCAAGGACAGTGACAAAAGAAAATCAAAATTGAATACATTTTATGGAGTGGATGGGTGCATGTATGCTAGTACAGGCTAATTTGCGCATACTGTAACAGTGCACGTGGCCCTTACCTAAAATACTTGAGCGAGAGAGTGGAGGATAGGGTAGCCTACATTTTTTACAGTGCTCTGATTTTTCTCCACAACCTTATGGCCCTATGTCTCTCAGTTTAACAACTGATTTAGACACTCCAGATAAATTTCACCCGCTACAAAGACGGTAAATTACAATGTGAATTCAACATGCACAATAAATTCAGGGTGACTGACCAATAACGTAGTCTCGAGTTACAAAATGTGATGTTAGTTATCATGAGTAATGCTTGACCTTTCAGTGAAAATCATGTCCTGTTGAATAATTCAAGTAAATTACACCTATAACTGTATCCATTACAGCGATTACATGTTTAAACATTGAAACAGAAACATTTCCCCAGCCTAACCATCTCCTGCTCAGTTTGGCAGACCCTGCATGGGAAGGACATATCGGTCAGATAGTGAGTGCAAAAGACCCCTCCATCAGCGCTGGGTGTGAGAATATGTGTGTGTGTCGATGTGTGTGTCTGTGTGCTGAGGGTATAGGGGAGACCTGATGGCATGATTAATACAGCCTATCACTAACGGCTGTGGTTATGCTCCACTGGGTGTGAGAGAGACTGATCCAGTGATGCACTGCCCCGCGCCCCCATTCATCATTAACCATGGCGGCCCTGCTGCCTCCCTCTTGACTGCAGCCTGGATCCCCTCCCTCTCCACTGCTCAGTCCCACACCCACCAGGCACCAGGCAACAACTCCCCAAGAGAGAGAGAGCATGAAAATGCAATCAGAGATATTGTAATGTGATTTCGAGGCTCCAGCCCAAGACGGTTTCATGTTTATACGCTAATGTGCATTAAAGTATCTCAGTAACTTTACATTGGGTTTTGTTCTCCAGCCAGGGTTGTTTGCAGCACTATGTACGTAGTGAAATGAAATGCCAAAGTCTCATTAATAAAATAATTTGGCCTGAACATTTTTAATGGGCCTCTTCCTCCCACGAGCCATGCCATTTGAAAGTTTAGTAGGCATTGTTAATCTTAACACAGATGACAGGCGTGCCACAAGGATATCCCAACACAAAATTAACATTATCTTTCCTGATTTMATATGTCAAAACAGTATTTTTATTTTGCCGGGAGAATGCTAAGTGTGTGTTTGAAGGGTACAGTGTAGACGCTGATATTTCTATCCCCTCGTCCTCTCCTCGCTCTCATTGTCCATTTTCCTTTCTCTCTCTTTACCTTTTGCATTTCATTCCACACACGTTCTCTATCAGTCCACCTTCCTTCAAGGGTGTCCATGGTGTCTGCCATTAGAGTCTGCAGCTGTGGGCCCGAGATAAAGATTATCAGAGCACAATTCACACACCAGCAATAACTGCTCTAAACACAGACTTAAAAGCTAATTAAAAAAGAAAGTGTTGGATGATTATTTTTTTATAACTCATTCCTCATACAATGAGGGCCGACATGTTTTTTTTTCTTCTACATGGTCAGACGTCTGGGCGCTGGGGCGAGGGGTAGACAATGTGGACAAATGGTCAAGCAGCACTCGTCCATCAAGGTGCATGGGAGGAGGTAATATACATGGGGCTGTACTCTGCAGCCCATTCATCTGCAGCACTGTGGGTGATGTCAGGAGAGATGGCTGAGAGGAGAGCAGCCCAGTATTCACACAGCCCAACACACAACACAACCCACAACCAACACACACACACACACACACACACACACACACACACACACACACACACACACACACACACACACACACACACACACACACACACACACACACACACACACACACACACACACAACACACACAACACACACACAGATAAAAGCTAAAAGTCCCATATGATATTTGTTGTATGAAGGTCTGACAGTGGCTGATGCATCTGCATTCACCACTTGTTTTTAGCAAGAAATACTTCCCCCTTCCATTTCTCCAGACATAGGAGGCTTTTCTTGGGGCAATTCACCAACCTGCAGAATGTGTTCTGAATTATTACATCTCCTGATAGAGAGGGCGCTTGCCGGTAAACGGTGTTAGTTTGCTCTCCGGCTGGACATCCACTGGAAACTCAGAGGAGAACTCTTACAGCACAGTGGCTCACAAACTCCCAGGCTCCCAATACTGGTGACTGCGTGGATCTATCCATTTACATCCACTCGAAAAGCTGTGACTGGATATTTAAACTGATTCACTCAGACAGTAATAGATTGTTTTGGAAAGGAGGCACATCATGTTGAAAGGAGGCACATCATCATGGCCCCAGTGTATGTGGTAGGCGACCCTTTAATCTATACAGTACTATCTGAAGTAGTAGAAACTGTCATGGCTGTTGTTGTTGCCTACACAAACATGGATCTAATGAGAAGCCCCCTCCCCTGGTTCTCTATTCATGGAAGATTTGGTTGCAATATCACAGCATCCACGCTGCACTTGATCTGGGTTAATCTCACCACTGCGCAGCACTAATCTAGTGAAGAGGCAATTATAGAGCTTCAGCAGCCCAGCACACTGTATACCCGAATGAGACCTACGTACATCACCCCCTCCATATTTTCATTTTATGTTTCCCTATTCCCTCCTGTTCTCTCTCTCTCACACACACACACAACACACACACCACACACACACACACACACACACACACACACACACACACACACACACACACACACACACACACACACACACACACACACACACACACACACACACAACACACACACACACCATCCACAACACACACACACACACACACACACACACACACACACACACACAGCCTGGTGCCAAAGACCCAGCCTTTGCTTTGCTGATTTCTCCCGACTCATAAATATTAAAAACAAAGCCCTGCTCATTGGCGTGCATAATTTAAGACTTTATTAAAACAAGCTAGCCTAGGTATTTTTGCCCGTGTGCTGTTAAAGTGCACCGAGATAATACCACCTCAGGCACAGGAAATAACTTTTATCCACCCTTGTATCTCCTCTGATACTATCAGAGTCATGCTGAGGTCACTGCATCGTGTTGTGTGTCAGTGCACAGAGGATGAGTCAGTGCAAAGTAGGCATACTGTATACAATTTTGTCCAGAGACTCTGCTAGTTGCTTACCAGTGTGGTGTCTGCGTGGTTGGGGTCCTGCAGGTAGGGGACGACAGAAACCTCAGCCAGCACTTGGTGGAGGATGGCGGTCGGCTCCCTGCTGCCGTGGATCGCCCCAGGTAGCCAGCGTACTACAGCCTCTCCACTGTCCCCGACCCTGGGGAAAAACATGCCTGTTGTCTCGGCATAAACACAGTGTCGTGTCGTGACTATCATTAATGCGATGACGGCTATTCATCTAATAATTACATACCACGTTCAATTATTATGCGATTCAATTAATTATATAACAATTTATCAAGTAGTAATCTGGGGCACCACGGGAAAAGTTTATTTAATGAGTTTCCCGAATTAACTTAAATATCTATCTAAATATCATAGCCGTCATCCATCAATCACTTGCTAATTGTTACCTTATCAGTCTCATTCTGAATGTCCCAAAATTCTTGGATATCTGCACGAACCCTTGCATAAATTATGAATCCGCGATATACAAATTGGCTTAAGTATTTATTTACTAACTAACTAAATTATCACACAGAAATACATAAACACACAAGGTATAGTTATTGGATACTAACACAATGCAATGAAAGGTCCCTAGTGGACTAAACTGATATGACGGTATGCTACACAAAATGGAGGATTCAAAAGAGAGGGAAAGGGAGAGACAAAGGAATTCAACTATCGTACATACAGCTGATAACTATGCTCATGGAAATGTGAATACTTTGCACATGAACGGCTTCTCATTTTAAATAATTGCAGTGTACATATTTACGTGTGTGTCTTTGCTGTCTCTCTGTTGAAATCACCGGTCCATCTGTGGAGAGTAGTTCGACAGAAGTCTCTGGTTTGTTCCCCAGAGGTCACAATATATTTTGGAGCTGTAGCTTCTCTATCTCGGACTGTCAGTTAGAATGAATCTTTCAGAGGTCTACCCCGCATTGTTCAGCAGGCTCCGTTTGTTAGAATAGAGGTATCTATAGTGGTGAGAGTAAATTGTGCTTTGTCTTCTCGTCTTCGGTCGAGTTTACTAGACTAAAGTACTTAAACAGCTGCAAACTGAATTCTTGTGTACTCTTCTTCTTCGATACAGAGTTTCAGAGTTTGTAACCATGTCGGTCACGCTGGTCTAATGTAAAGTCTAACCATTTTACACGTCTGGCTTACCATCCGTGTATTGGTCTAATGTGAATTACGTCATGAGGGGTTTTATGCACTCCGGCAAAAGGGGGCGTTCCATTTTTGTTAATTTTATTTAACCTTTATTTAACCAGGTAGGCCAGTTGAGAACATGTTCTCATTTACAATTGCAACCTGGCCAAGATAAAGCAAGGCAGTGCGACACAAACAACACAGAGTTACACATGGGATAAACAAACGTACAGTCAATAACACAATAGAAAAATATATATACAGTGTGGCAAATGTAGTAAGATCAGGGAGGTAAGGCAATAAATAGGCCATAGTGGCGAAATAATTACAATTTAGCAATTAAACACTGGAGTGATAGATGTGCAGAATATGAAAGTGCAAGTAGAGTTACTGGGGTGCAAAGGAGCAAAGAAATTAATAACAATATGGGGATGAGGTAGTTGGGTGGGCTATTTACAGATGGGCTGTGTACAGGTGCAATGATCGGTAAGCTGCTCTGACAGCTGATGCTTAAAGTTAGTGAGGGAGATATAAGACTCCAGCTTCTGTGATTTTTGCAATTCATTCAAGTCCATAATGCCCGACATAATGTCTGTGCTCACGTGGGTGTGGTCACTGACTGGGTAGAACTTTCATATGAAAAACAATTATCATTTAGAAGGCTAACATCACATTTCATCTTCGCACAAATAGTTCCATATTTAATCATATAAGTTCCACAATATTTAGATGTGAACCTGACAACTGGGAAATGTGCACTTTCAGAGATACAGTTATGTTGTTGTACCGTCTTTAATGAAGTCACACAATCGTAATGAATTAGACAGGATTGTCCTTTAAATACCCACGGACCATTCCAAATGTTTGGATTACAGAAATATTGTTTCATTATCCAATCTTGGATGTTACAGTACTACAAAATCTCTCTCTGTTGTAACAAAGGTTTTTTAAACGTCCATTTCTGCAGAGTGGGAGAGAGAGTTCCTGCAAGGTATTTATGACCGTCATAAAACGGCCAACTTCACTCCCCCCCTCCTCTGGTGGGAGAGAGGGGGGCCTCTCCCTGATCCTCACCCAGGAGGGAAGTCATGACAACAGCATGTGAGCATGGGAAAAAACTATTCATAAAAGCACCCCAAAAACCCCCTCTTATTACTCTGCACTGGTGATCACTAATCGCACGGTTTTGATACGGCTGCCCCTTTGTTTACTACATCTATCACTATCACATGTGTCTGTACTTGTTCATTATACCTTTGATTTTTCAAGTGACAACAGTGAGGTGGCAAACAGGGATTGCCACTGCACAGTATACGACAGAACATCGAAAAACAAATGAGCATAGGTCTTCAACAGGATTAGCACAGAGTTTTGGATCATTGACAGCTGTTAACATGGTTCCATAAGGACTAGTTTCAAAGGTCCTTCCTCCAGTGGTGTCTGACAGGAGTGGATTTGCTAATAAATATATATTTGTATATGTAAAAATAAAACAAATAAAACGGGCCTGTTAAGATTTTTTTTAAAGATGTTTGCGCAATTTCTCTCTTATACTAATCTATAATGAACCTTTGGCTGATCACTGGGCAATGGCCGGTCCCCGGTTTTATGATAGGCTGAGCTGAGGTCACGCAAACTCACATTCTATCACAACTCAGGATATGACCCAGATGCAGACACGGGAGGCGGATAGTACAGTTCTCAGATGATTTCTTAGAAACACGGGGCAGCCAAAGGGCAGGTCAAGGGCAGGCAGAGGTTCGTGATCAGGTCAGAGTCGGGCAGGTACAGGACTGCAGGCAGGCTCGGGGTCAGGGCAGACAGCTGTTCGTAATCGGGTCAGAGTCAGGCAGGTACAGGACGGCATGCAAGCTCGGGGTCAGGGCAGGCAGGATGGTCAGAACCAGGAAAAACTAGGAAACAGAACTAGAGAAACAGAAAGGCAGGAAAGAACACTGGTAAGACCTGACAAGACAAGACGAACTGGCAACAGACAAACAGAGAACACAGGTATAAATACACAGGGGAAAATGGGAAGACGGGCGACACCTGGAGGGGTTGGAGACAAGCACAAAGACAGGTGAAACAGATCAGGGTGTGACACATTCAAAGTCAAACGTGGCATCAGCAAAGAGACCTCGTCTGATTCTGTCATCAGTTAGATCATAAATCGTAAAAAAAAGCAAAGGGTGCATATAAAAGTAGAACGAGCACATTCTACATTTTCTCCTCACTCAAAACTAGCTATTTTTGGGGCGGCTAAAACCATAATTTGGTCAAACAGCTGGGGCCTGCTGCTGTGATGAGCGAGCCACTCTCCTCTACCCCATATGTTGTAGAGAAAAATGCGCTCTGATCATATAACATTTCAAAATGTAAAAAAATAACACAACTTTGGAAGCTTCGTCCACCTTGTTCCTGTCACAGCGAGGAGGGTCTTAGATTTATGTAGGTATAAAACATTTTTCTTAATATTCAGCTCAATAGCAATTATTAGCAGCCTACAATTATTAGTAGCCTACAACTGCAAGTTTTTTTAGGACATTACATTTAATGTTGGATGAATACACGGCTACTAGCAGTGGGTATTATATTTAGAGTTAGCGATCTAGTTAACTTCTTAAGGCTAGGGGGCAGTATCCGGATGTTCGGATGACTGACGTGCCCAAAGTAAACTAACTGCCTTTTACTCAGGCCCAGAAGCTAGGATTTGCATATAATTGGTATGCATAGTATTGCACAGTATTGGATAGAAAACACTCTGAAGTTTCTAAAACTGTTAAAATAATGTCTGTGAGTTTAATGTGTTTTGAGTTTCTACTTCCTCAGGTGTTGAACCCCAACTTAATTAGCTTATGATATTAGTGAGTGCACATAAATGTGTATGTAATTCATCTCTAAAAAATATTTATAATCAGAACATCCTATTTTTTTGCTAAAACCATCATTTGGAGTCCTATTTATAGTCTAATTGTCTAATTGTAAAATTTATGACAATCACTGGATTAGGTTGCACATCCAAATATTTTGAATCATGCTTTCCTGGATGTGTTAGATCAGGTGTTCCCAAACTGGGATACGCGTACCCTGCAATGCCGTCAGGGGTACACCAAATAAAAATGTGATTCACATTTTTTTAAATATTTWAAAATTTTCAAACAGTCCATTTATATTTTCCAATTGGGCTATACATTTGGGTGAGGTTTTTTTCTCGCCTGAGTAGCCTTGTTTCACTACCAAAAATAAAATTAAACCATCAAGTGTTCAGTGAAATAACAACACAATGTCAAATACAGGTAGCCTAGTCAAATAATTAACATCCAGTCACATTAACCGTTACTCTCTCACGGGAATTCCACTAACAGTCCGTATGTAGCTCATTCCGTTTGCTTGAAAATTGATAAATGGTAAAAAAAAAGTAAGGCCCGCGTCCATAGAGACATACCAGCTCTACTGGAAGTACTGCTACTACCAGCAGTAATACACCTGCACCTAAAACTTCACAATTTTTTCTGCTTCCAGAAGCACATCCAATGCTAGCATCAGTAATTCTACATTTGTTGTTAGCCCAACTAGCATGGACACTGACAGCTGTGAATCGGATGCAGCCGAAGTACTACTGCCCCCTTACCCGGGAAAGCACCGAACAACAGACAGGGACTTTGGACCATCGAAGAGGCGCAAATATGATGAGAACTACATTGATTTAGGGTTCACTTATATTGGGAGTAGTGCCTTTCCTCAGCCACAGTGTGTGCAATATGTGCAAAAGTACTATCTCACAACTCGATGAAACCTCAACTCTTGCGTAGACATTTAGAAACAAAACACGGCAATTAGAAAAATAAGCCACAGGAGGTTTTTGAGCGAGAATTAAGACAACTTTCGAGTAGTAAGACATGTATAAAAGAAACAGATACCATTAATAAGAAGGGTCTAGAAGTGTCTTGTATGGTGAGCTACCAAGTGGCTAGGACAGACAAGCCCCATACTATTGTGGAGGACTTAATTCTTCCTGCTGCTGCGGATATGGCTAGGACAATGCTGAGGGAAAAGGCCAAAACATTGTTTACAGAAAATGCCTTCATCAAAGAACACTGTTTCACGACGCAGCAGTGACATGGCAGGAGGTGTTTTGAAACATTTACTGCTTCGCATACAAGCCAGTAAATTCTATGCATTACAGCTGGATGAGTCAACAGATGTGGCATGCCTGGCACAGCTCCTGGTATATGTTCGTTATTTTATGGGGGGTCAATTAAGGAAGACATCCTCTTCTGCAAACCACTGGAAACCAGGACAACCTGAGAGGATATTTTAAAGTACTGGATAGCTTTGTGATGTCAAATGGACTTTGGTGGTCAAGATGTGTTGGTATCTGTACTGATGGCACAAAAGCCATGACAGGGAGACATAGTGAAGTGGTAACGCGCATGCAAGCAGTTGCTCCCGACGCCACCTGGGTACACTGTAGCATCCACTGAGAGGCTCTTGCTGCCAAGTGAATGCCTGACAGTTTGAAAGACATTTTGGACACTACAGTGAAAATGGTTAACTTTGTTAAAGCAAGGCCCCTGAACTCTTGTGTTTTTTCTGCACTATGCAATGATATGGGAAGCAACCATGTAACGCTTWCAACATACAGAAGTGCGCTGGTTATCAAGGGGCGAAGTATTGACACATGTTTTTGAATTGAGAGACGAGCTTAAAGATTTCTTTACTGGCCATCATTTTCACTTGTCTGACCGCTTGCATGATGACAAGTTTCTCACACGACTGGCCTATCTGGGTGATGTTTTTTCACACCTGAATGATTTGAATCTAGGATTACAGGTACTCAACCCAACTATATTCAATGTGCGGGACAAAATTGAGGCTATGATTAAGAAGTTGGAGCTCTTCTCTGTCTGCATTAACAAGGACAACACACAGGTCTTTCCATCATTGTATGATTTTTTTGTGTGCAAATTAACTCAAGCTTACAGACAATGTCAAATCAAATCAAATGTTATTAGTCACATGCGCCAAATACAACAGTTGGAGACCTTACAGTGAAATGCTGACTTATGAGCCCCTAACCAACAATGCAGTTAAAAAAATATGGATAAGAATAAGAAATAAAAGTAACAAGTAATTGAAGAGCATCAGTAAAATAAATATAGCAAGACTATATACAGGGGGGTACCGGTACAGAGTCAATTTGCGGGGYKAACTGGTTAGTTGAGGTAATATATACATGTGGGTAGAGTTATTAAAGTGACTATGCATAGATGATAACAACAGAGAGTAGCAGTGGTGTAAAAGAGGGGGGGCAATGCAAATAGTCTGGGTAGATATTTGATTAGGTGTTCAGGAGTCTTATGGCTTGGGGGTAGAAGCTGTTTAGAAGCCTCTTGGACCTAGAATTGGCGCTCCGGTACCGCTTGCCGTACGGTAGCAGAGAGAACAGTCTATGCCTAGGGTGGCTGGAGTCTTTGACAATTCCTCTGAAACCGCCTGGTATAGAGGTCCTGGATGGCAGGAAGCTTGGCCCCAGTGATGTACTGGGCCGTACGCACTAACCTCTGTAGTGCCTTGCGGTCGGAGGCCGAGCAGTTGCCATACCAGGCAGTGATGCAACCAGTCAGGATGCTCTCGATGGTGCAGCTGTAGAAACTTTTGAGGATCTGAGGACCCATGCCAAATCTTCTCAGTCTCCTGAAACCAATAGGTTTTGTCGTGCCCTTTTCACGACTGTCCTGGTGTGCTTGGACCATGTTAGTTTGTTGGTGATGTGGACACCATGGAACTTGAAGCTCTCAACCTGTTCCACTGCAGCCCTGTCGATGAGAATGGGGGGTGCTCGGTCCTCTTTTTCCTGTAGTTCACAATCATCTCCTTTGTCTTGATCACGTTGAGGGAGAGGTTGTTGTCCTGTCACCACACGGCCAGGTCTCTGACCTCCTCCCTATAGGCCGTCTCGTTGTTGTTGGTGATCAGGCCTACCACTGTTGTGTCATCGGCAATCTTAATGATGGTGTTGGAGTCGTGCTTGGCCGTGCAGTAATGAGTGAACAGGGAGTACAGGAGGGGACTGAGCACACACCCCTGAGGGGCCCGTGTTGAGGATCTGCGTGGCGGATGTGTTGTTACCTACCCTTACCACCTGGGGGCGGCCCGTCAGGAAGTCCAGCATCCAGTTGCAGAAGGAGGTGTTTAGTCCCAGAGTCCTTAGCTTATTGATGAGCTTTGAGGGCACTATGGTGTCGAACGCTGAGATGTAGTCAATGAATAGCATTCTCACATAGTTATTCCTTTTGTCCAGTTGGGAAAGGGCGGTGTGGAGTGCAATAGAGATTGCATCATCTGTGGACCTGTTGGGGTGGTATGCAAATTGGAGTGGGCCTAGGGTTTCTGGGATAATGGTGTTGATGTGAGCCATGACCAGCCTTTCGGAGCACTTCATGGCGACAGATATCTGAACAAGAGAGCCTCATCAAATTTGCAACAAGCGGTTCTGTGAAAATGTTATTTAATCAGAAGCCATTGCCAGATTTCTGGATTGGGCTGCGCTCAGAGTATCCTGCCTTGGCAAATCGCGCTGTTACGACACTGATGCCCTTTGCAACCACGTACCTATGTGAGAGTGGATTCTCAATTCTCTTGAAAACTAAATGCAGGCCCAGATTGTATGTGGAAAAGGATTTAAGACTGAGACTCGCTCCAATACAACCTAACATTGCAGAGGTATGTGCATCCTTTCTAGCATACCCTTCTCATTAACCTGTGGGGAATTATTCACCATTTTCGATTAACAAATAAAGTTTTACATGTAAGATGACTAAATAAAGAGCAAAATGAATGATTATTATTATATTATTATTTGTACCCTGGTCCTATAATAGCTCTTTGTCACTTCCCACAAGCCGGGTTGTGACAAAAACGCACACTCATTCTTATGTTTAATAAATGTATCGTATGTGTGTGTGTGTGTGGAAGGCTTACAATGATGGCAAAAAACAACATTTGAGAGTGCGCTGACCTTGGTGCTAGAGGGGGTACGCAGCTGGAGGTTGAATGTTAGACGGGACTATAAAAAGTTTGGGAACCACTGTGTTAGATGAAACAACTTATTTCTTGAATACCGCAGGAGTCTATTTATTATACTTTTTAATAAAGCACTATGAATTACGTTATATGATGATTACTCATGATTTGGATCCAGGCTGGTGCCACGAACTGTAAAGGTTAGTGGCACCAGTGGGAAATGCAATATAGCCGAAGTCGCTTGGCATATATAACGTATATGGCTTAAGCAGACAGACAGGCAGACAAACAAAGAACAATAAGAAGCACAGCAGATGCTGAGACAGACAGACAGACAGCACAACAGGGAGGAAAACAAAATGACTAGAGCAGAAGCACAGTTATAGTGCTGAGTTTTATCTACAGTGGTGTTTTTACATATCGCATTTGTTTTAAACATGAGGTGCATACAAAAGAGGAGGAAGACCATGTCTCGCCAGTTACTGGTACAGAAATGGTTGAGAAACGCTGTACAGTACTGCCCAATGTTGTGTTTCAGCACCAGGGGAGAACTGGTATCGAAGTAACACTTTTTGTTTCTTTCCTATTTACTCAGTGATTGATAGAGCTAGAGCCAACTAATTTTATGACAGTAGTGTATGTCCTCTACCATTAGCAACTGTAATTTAATTTCTAGGTTAAATTAGTTTAAATTAAATAGTCAGAGAACGGAACTTCCACAACGTTACTTTTGTACCTGCCGGTGGGTCTGAAGTAACACAGGCTGGGGACAGAAGTAAAGGCAGGTGAGAAGAGCTTCTTATTTCCATGTCTTATTTCCATGTTTATGGTTTGAACTGCTCATTAATTTCAACAAATGTACTTTCAGGRATAATTTAATGTTTATGTCAATTCAATAAATAAGGCTATAGGTGACTGCAACATTAATCAGACTAAAATGGATCACATAATAGCTATATTAACGATAATTTCCTCATCTCACTTTCATGTTAATGTAGTACATGTTTTTTTCACAATTTTCAATTACTATTCAGGCTTAACCCTACAAATGTTACTTTCGCCCAATGTTCTCTACATTTCTTGGGGAACTGAGCAAATTTTAGGTCTGCTGAGTGCAAAGATTCACAAACTTCCAGTCCGTGTTTACTGTTTACTGTGTTTACTGTGAACTCTGAGGCTGTACCCGCTTTGAGTTACAGTTTTAACAGTGGACATGTAGGCTACTGTAACTATTTGATCATAATGTAGGCCTACCAGAATGGCCTACCATCAAAAACAATGGAGAAAATGCATCCCATAARATTTTACATGGAAATAGCTGTTCTGTCATTCAGCCTACAGTAGCAGCCAATGTGTGGTGTTCAATGTAGGCCTACATTCCATGAAACTCAAAACAAGTTAATCTACTAATGACCGCTCATGCTGTAAACACAGTCCAGTTCAAATAAAATGGCAAAGATCCATATATGGCAATGGTCTATTTGCATATAGGCCTACTGCAGCTCTGATTGTTTATTGTCACAACCTAATCGGTTTCACCTGTCCTTGTGATTGTCTCCACCCCCCTCCAGGTGTCGCCCATCTTCCCCATTATCCCGTGTGTATATATACCTGTGTTCTCTGTTTGTCCATTGACAGTTTGTCTTGTTAGTCAAGTCAACCAGCGTTTTGTTTCTRAGCTCCTGCTTTTTCCCAGTTTCTCTTTTCTCGCCCTCCTGGTTTTGAACCTTGCCTATCCTGACTCCGAGCCCTCCTGCCTGACCACTCTGCCTGCCCCTGACCCTGAGCCTGAGCCTGCCTACCGACCTGTACATTTGCCCACCCGCTGGATTTTTGACCACTGCTTACCCTGACCCTGAGCCTGCCTGCTGTCCGGCACAGTTGTCTCACCTCTGGTTTACTGACCCCTGCCTTCCTTGACCTGTCTATTACCTGCCCCTATTGGATCATTAAACTATTGTTTATTCGACGTGGTCTGCAGTTGGGTCTTACCTTCATACCTGATAGTTTATGCCACACTGGTCTGTGTAGAGTACGGGCTGAGTAGTGCGTGTCAATGCAATAGAATCCTACTCTGATGAGTTCTGCCTACAATAAAATCTCTTGCATAGATCATTTTGTTTCAGTATGTTGCTTTGAAAGTGGCTAATATTGCGTTGATTCGATCTCAATTGGCACAGTAAAGGGAAGCCTTGATAGTGTTAACAGGGAAAACTAGAACAGTGGTCACCAACATTTTCTGAGTCAATATCACTTTGAGTCAAAATGCAAGGCAAGATCTACCGCTCAGATTATATTTTACATTACAACATAAGCCTATGCAACATTAACCAAAACAGTAGTGTAGAATTGAGGTTTGTGCAGTAAGCTATAGGCTCAATACATTATCACCGCACATTGGCTTAGCTTGAATTGCCCTGCCAATGCATTGTTGTTCGGCCATTTATTTAAATTATATTTCGAAATTTGAGTTAGGCTATAATAATAGATCCATTGTTTTATTACTTGTGAAGCACAGCTGAGTGAGGATTTAAATCATTTGCTTTTAACTTTTATTTTACTGGGCTGATGGTGCCTGCATCCTGTAGCAGTGCATGGGTAAAATCATTGTGGAAGCCAAGCCCATTTTGGACCATTAAACAAATATTGATTTAGAACCACAGAGAGTTACCGCAAGTCGCAAAGAAAACCGAAGCTGCCTCCATTATTCCAGCACCATTTCAACTTCAACATTTCAACATCATCAAATCACCTCTGCTTAGTCTAATACAGTGACAACTAAAAGATAGCAAAAACAATTTTGTTCAATTAACATAAGTTAAATATGATGTGGCTGTCCATGGTTCTGATTTCTGTGTGCTCGTGTGTGTGTGCGCATGTTCGTGCAAGTAGAAAACATGTTGACCCACCCTACTTGTAGAGAAACGCCAATGCCATCCTACTCTCATTCATGTCGACGAACTGGTCTATCACTCTGTCATAAAGTATGCGCTTTTATTTTTTGTCCAAATCCCTATCTTCAGGGCCAATTTTAGCTAGCTAGCCACCGGATGACAAGACAACGAGATGCAACATTTCTGTCAATGGCGTATGCTCTCAATGCGATTTGATAGGAGTGACGCCAAAATCCAAGCTGTCTTTCCTTGACACTTTTTTTTTGGTGCACCAGGACCATTCACAGTTGAGCTCGCTCAGTTTAGCTCAACGATGATTAGCACATTTTTCATAGTTCAGCAGACTGAGGGTCCGCCTCTCAACATCCATCCTCTCCCTTTCCTCCACTGACACTGACCAAAAAGGGACACCATCTTCCAGCTGGAGAAACTCGAGCCGCATTGCATTATTTCTGCCTCATGCACAAATTAATGTTGTTACTCCTATGAACAGAGAAAGATAAATATTCCTCCATATTAAAAAGACCCAAGCTGCTAATAATAACAACGCAAGCCTATTGTCACGACTTCAGCCGAAGTTGGTCCCTCTCCTTGTTCGGGCGGCGTTCGGCGGTCGACGTCACCGGCTTTCTAGTCACCACCGATCCATGTTTCATTTTCGTTTTGTCTTCATTGTACACACCTGGTTTCCATTCCATAATCAATGTTTCTTATTTAACCCTCTGGCTTCCCCTTTTGTTTTGTGCGTGATTGTTTTTGTCAAGTGGTTCCGTGTACGTGATCTGGATTGTTTATGTTTATCCTTGTTGGATTATTGTTGATTTTGAGTAAATATTGTGGCTTTACTCATTTACTTATGGAGAGATGGGAGAGAGGGGGTTTTCCGGCAACTCCATCATCATCCCAGCTCCCACAACAACCTCCCTCGATGTCCACCCCTCCTTCACCAGCATCCAGTGGAATTTGGCTATCGCTCTCGGGGGTATATGACGGAACAGCTGCCGGGTGCCAGGGGTTCCTTCTCCAGCTGGAGCTCTAACTGGCAACCGTTCGGCTCCTTCGGGACGCGAGAGTGTGACCGCCCTCATGTCCTGTCTGACTGGTAAAGCACTTGAATGGGCCAAAGCCATCTGGGGAAGGGAAGGACCGGCGTTGGACGATTATGAAGATTTCACCCGCCGCTWCCAAGCGGTTTTCGATCATCCACCTGAAGGGAGAGCGGCGGGGGAACGACTATATCATCTCAGACAGGGGATGAGGAGCGCACAAGAGTTCGCGCTGGACTTTCGTACTCTGGCCGCCGGCGCGGGATGGAATGAGCAGGCCCTGATCAACCACTACAGGTGTAGTTTACGCGAGGACGTTCATAGGGAGCTAGCCTGCAGGGACACCACCCTTAACCTTGACCAGCTGGTGGACCTATCCATCCGGCTGGATAACCTGTTGGCCTCCCGCGGACGTCCGGATCGGGGTCGATCAATTCCATCCCCCAGCACTTCCGATCCAACGCCGATGGAGCTGGGAGGTGCTGCTATGAGGGGGACCGGAGGGGGGACCATTCCCCGCACCACCTGTGGCCGCAGAGAGCACACTGCTGGCCGGTGCTGGGGAGGTTCCCCAGGGAGTCGAGGTAGCAGGCGGAGCGCTGGTGGATCATCCCAGGTGAGTAGGCACCCGACTCACCCAGAGCTCCCTGTTGCGCACATGTGGTTGTTTATAGAATTTCCTGAGTTTTCRCCACATTCCCAGCATAAGGCGCTTAGTCGATRCAGGCGCGGCTGGGAACTTTATTGACCGTTCCTTTGCACGTAGATTAGGGATCCCTATTGTTCCCGTTGATGTTCCCTTCCCTGTACATGCCTTAGATAGTCGTCCTTTGGGGTCGGGCTAATTAGGGAGGTCACAGCTCCACTCTGTATGATAACGCAGGAGGGTCATGAGGAGAGAATTAGTCTCTTTCTGATCGACTCTCCTGCGTTTCCTGTTGTGTTGGGCCTTCCCTGGTTGGCCTCACATGACCCCACTATTTCGTGGCCACAGAGGCCTCTCAAGTGATGGTCCTGTCAGTGCTAAGGGAGGTGTGTAGGTGTTTCCTTAGGTGCAACTATGGTGGAGAGTCCAAACCAGGTCTCCACCATGCACATTCCCCCCGAATATGCCGATTTGGCACTCGCCTTCTGTAAAAAGAAGGCGACTCAATTACCACCCCATCGACGGGGGGATTGTGCGATAAATCTCTTGGTAGACGCAGCACCTCCCAGGAGTCACGTGTATCCTCTGTCACAGGAGGAGGCGGCTATGGAAACATATGTCATCGAATCTCTGGGACAGGGATACATTAGGTCTTCCATTTCACCTCCCTCCTCAAGTTTCTTTTTTGTGAAGAAGAAGGATGGAGGTTTACGCCCGTGTATTGACTATCGAGGTCTTAATCAGATCACGGTAAAGTACAGTTACCCGCTACCTCTCATAGCCAGTGTGACAGAGTCATTGCACGGGGAGCACTTCTTCACAAAATTGGATCTCAGGAGTGCTTACAACCTGGTGCGTATCCGGGCGGGGGATAAGTGGAAGACAGCATTTAGTACCACTTCTAGGCACTACGAGTACCTCGTCATGCCGTAACGGGTTGATGAATGCTCCATCAGTCTTCCAATCCTTTGTAGATGAGATTTTCAGGGACCTGCACGGGCAGGGTGTGGTGGTGTATATAGATGATATTCTAATATACTCCGCCACACGCGCTGAGCATGTGTCCCTGGTACGCAGGGTGGTTGGTCYACTGTTGGAACATGACCTGTACGTCAAGGCTGAGAAATGTCTGTTCTTCCAATAGTCCGTCTCCTTCCTAGGGTACCGCCTTTCCGCGTCAGGGGTGGAGATGGAGAATGACCGCATTTCAACCGTGCGTAATTGGCCGACTCCAACCACGGTTAAGGAGGTGCAGCGGTTCTTAGTGTTTGCCAACTACTACCGGAGGTTTATCCGGGGCTTTGGTCAGGTAGCGGCTCCTATTACCTCCTTGCTGAAGGGGGGACCGGTGRGACTGCAGTGGTCAGCTGGGGCGGACAGGGATTTTAGTCACCTGAAGGCTCTGTTTACCTCAGCTCCCGTGCTGGCTCATCCTGATCCCTCCTTGGCATTCATAGTAGAGGTGGACGCGTCCGAGGCTGGGATAGGAGCTGTGCTGTCTCAGCGCTCGGGTACGCCACTAAAGCTCCGCCCCTGTGCTTTCTTTTTCGAAGAAGCTCAGCCCGGCGGAGCGAAACTATGATGTGGGAGACCGGGAGCTGTTGGCTGTCGTCGGGGCTCTGAAGGCGTGGAGACATTGGCTTGAGGGGGCTAGACACCCTTTCCTCATTTGGACTGAACACCGCAATCTGGAGTACATCTGGGCGGCGAGGAGACTGATCCGTTGCCAGGCGGATGTTTTTCATCCGCTTTGTTTTCACCCTATCATACAGACCAGGTTCCCAGAACGTGCTGTCCCGGATGTATGACACAGAGGAGCGGTTCGCGGATCCCACTCCCATAATTRCGGCTTCTTGCCTGGTGGCACCGGTGGTATGGGAGGTGGACGCGGACATCGAGCGGGCGTCACGTACAGAGCCCACTCCCGCACAGTGTCCAGTTGGGCGTCTGTACGTTCCGTCTGATTTCCGCYATCATTTGATCTGTTGGGCCCACACGTCACCCTCCTCTGGTCATCCTGGCATCGGTCGGACAGTGCGCTGTCTTACTGGGAAGTATTGGTGGCCCACGTTAGCTAAGGATGTGAGGGTTTATGTTTCCTCCTGCTCGGTGTGCGCCCAGTGCAAGGCACCCAGACACCTGCCCAGGGGGAAATTACAACCCCTTCCCGTTCCACACCGGCCGTGGCCACACCTATCGGTGGATTTCGTGACAGATCTTCCCCCGTCACGGGGTAACACCACGATCCTGGTCATTGTGGATCGGTTTTCTAAGTCCTGCCGTCTCCTTCCTTTGCCCGGTCTCCCTACGGCTCTACAGACTGCGGAGGCCCTGTTCACCCATGTATTCCGGCACTACGGGGTGCCTGAGGATATAGTTTCTGATCGGGGTCCCCAATTCACGTCTAAAGTCTGGAGGGAGTTTATGGAACGCCTGGGGGTCTCGGTCAGCCTCACCTCAGGTTGTCACCCCGAGAGTAACGGGCAGGTGAGGAGAGTTAACCAGGATGTGGGTAGGTTTCTAGGGTCCTATTGCCAGGACCGGCCGGGGGAGTGGGCGGTGTTCATCCCCTGGGTGGAGATGGCCCAAAACTCCCTCCGCCACTCTTCCACTAACCTATCACCTTTTCAGTGTGTGCTAGGTTATCAGCCGGTCCTGGCACCGTGGCATCAGAGCCAGATCAAGGCTCCTGCGGTGGTTGAATGGTTTCGGCACTTGGAGGAGACATGGGACACTGCCCATGTGCGTCTACAACGGGCCATCAGGCGGCAGAAGGCGAGTGCCGACCGCCACCGCAGTGAGGCCCCGGTGTATGCACCGTGGGACCGGGTCTGGCTCTCGACCCGAAACCTACCCCTTCGCCTGCCCTGCCGGAAGCTGGGTCCGCAGTTTGTGGGGCCATTTAAAGTCCTGAGGAGACTGAACGAGGTTTGTTATAGGTTACATCTCCCCCCTGATTACCGTATTAACCCCTCGTTCCATGTGTCTCCCCTCAGGCCGGTGGTGGCTGGTCCGCTCCAGCAGTCTGAGGTGCGGGAGGTTCCTCCGCCCCTCTGGACATCGAGGGGGCCCCGGCGTATACTGTGCGAGCCATCATGGACTCAAGGCGTTGGGCAAGAGGCCTTCAGTACCTCGTGGAGTGGGAGGGGTACGGTCCGGAGGAGAGATGCTGGGTGCTGGTGGAGGACATCCTGGATCCGTCCTTACTGCAGGAATTTCACCGTCTCCATCCGGATCGCCCTGCATCTCGTCCTCCGGGTCGTCCCCGAGGCCGGGGTACTGTCACGACTTTCGTCAAAGTTGGTCCCTCTCCTTGTTCGGGTGACGTTCGGCGGTCGACGTCACCGGCTTTCTAGTCACCACCGATCCATGTTTCATTTTCGTTTTGTTTTGTCTTCATTGTACACACCTAGTTTCCATTCCATAATCATGTTCCTTATTTAACCCTCTGGCTTCCCCTTTTGTTTTGTGCGTGATTGTTTTTGTCAAGTGGTTCCGTGTTCGTGATCTGGATTGTTTATGTGTAACGCTCGTCGTAATCCTCCTCGTCTGAGGAGGATAAGTTAGAAGGATCGGAGGACCAAAACGCAGCGTGGTATGTATCCATATTTATTAGAATACTTTTCTAGATGAACAAAACAATAAACAAAACGAAACCAACGACGCTACAGTCCTGAAGAAGTGAACAATGAAAAAACAATGAACGCACGAACAGGAACAATCACCCACAAACAAACAGTGAGAACAGCCTACCTAAATATGGTTCCCAATCAGAGACAACGTAAAACACCTGCCTCTGATTGAGAACCATATCAGGCAAATCAGACAACCCTAAACCAAACATAGAAACACATAACATAGAATGCCCACCCAGCTCACGTCCTGACCAACTAAACAAAGACTGAACAAAGGAAATAAGGTCAGGTACGTGACATTATGCTTATCCTTGTTGGATTATTGTTGATTTTGAGTAAATATCGTGGCTTTATTCATACCTGTGTCCTGCGTCCGTCTTATTCCATTCACCTAGAACATTGACACCTATAGATACACTTTCCTACTCATTCATTACTGCTGCAGTGCTTGTTGTAGCGCTGAGTGGAAATAGGAAGAACATTTTATGGCCTTTTAAATGTGTTGAATACAAAGTGTTGACAGTGCTGAGTAATAACTTAAACATGAACTCACCATAAAACATAATCTTTTTGCTATATTCGTTGACAGTCTCTCTCTAGTCATGGTTTTAATCGTTTTAAAATTTCATAGGATCAACTTTGCTGTAGCTTTCTTTTATGCCTGCTATGTTACTGCAGAAACGGTCATATGAGCCATCTGATTGGCCAGCGGTAGGCCTATAGTGCACTTAATTTACTCTCTGGGCCCGTCCGGGAGGCAGAGGTTGTACCTTCAGACAGATGCAATGGTTCAAAATGGCAACAGCTTGCCTACCCGGCGCGAAGGGCAGCTGAATCGGGTGCACCTACCACCAACAACACGAGACGATAAAAAGAAATAGGAACAGAAACATTTGGCAATCAATTATGAACAACTTGGAGATCGACCGGTTGATGACCACTGCTCTGGAAAGTTCAATCTGGTGCTTCTCTCTGTGGGCAGGTTTATCTGTGCGCAGGGAGCTGCGTAGAAGTCTCTGGGCATGCGCGCAGCTTAGAGGGAACATTGCTTCCGCCCCACCCCTCTCTCCTGTAACTTTTAATTTTTTTAATGATTTACTTATTTTTACCCCTTTTTACAATCTTGTCTCATCGCTGCAACTACTCAATGCGCTCGGGAGAGGCAAAGGTCGAGTCATGTGTCCTCCAAAACATGACCGCTTCTTCTTAACACCTGCTTAACKCAGAAGTCAGCTGCACCAATGTGTCAGAGGAAACACTGTTCAACTGACGACCAAAGTCAGCTTGCAGGCGCCCTGCCCCCCACAAGGAGTCGCTAGAGCACGATAAGCCAAGTAAAGCCCCCCTGGCCAAACCCTCCCCTAACCCAGACGACACTGGGCCAATTGTGCGCCGCCCTATGGGACTCCCGGTCATGACACAGCCGGGGATCAAACCCCACTCTGTAGTGACACCGCAACACTGCAATGCAGTGCCTTAGACCGCTGCGCCACTTGGAAGGCCCCCTCTCCTGTTACTTGTCCCTGGCTAGCATCCAAAACTAGCTAGAAAGATATTTCAAACCTATGCTGTCATTTAGTCACCAAATGGGTAAGATAATAACATATGTTTGGAACCTTAGAAACATAAACAACTCTACCACTGAAAAACACTTACAGATCTGTTTTTTAAAAAACTTTTCCTGTGATGTGAGCAGTGATGTGGGCTGGTGTGGTTACCAGTCCGCCCCTGGTATCTAATTGAACTAGCTGGCGGTTCCTGAAGCAATCCATCACTGAAGATATCTTTTGGCATCTCCTGGTGTTCTTTCTCCACCCAGTGGAACCTGACAAAGTGCCCTGGCACTTTTTTTCCTATGCAACAAAAGGCTAGAAATCATGTTGAAAAGTTGTGATCCTTTCTCCCTTTTCTTTTTGTGGGAAGACACCTCCCCTCTTCTCCTCGTGGGCCTCAAGGTTGCCCCCCCCCGGTGATTTCTGACCCGCTGAGGTCAGTGTTAAATGATACCCCTGATGCTGCTCTACTTCCTAAAGCCATTTTCTTTACTGGGAGCTTGGCCTGCAATTATCCCCTCTGTCATTCATCCCCTTTATGGTCATTTTTTATTACAGATACATATCCTCCAGCATGCATCATTTTTCAGCCAGCGCCACTGTCCCTGCTCCTGGCTAGCTGGGGCCCGCCTGTTTTGTTTTGTCCCAGCCTGCCACCCCTCTCTGTTTACTTTCAAGATCCCAAAGATGGAAAAAAAACACACACTCCTTTACTTTACAAGCTATGCTGTTTTATTTAGTTACCTCTAAATATTTCATAGAATTATTTTCTTATAGTCCTCCCGCCACATTTCCCATGCAATGTTTGGGATGTTACGGAGCAGAGCAGCACAAGGGTAAACAGAGCAGCAATAGCGTTCTGATTTTTATTGTTGTTAGGAATTTGCATTAGTTTTACCTCAGTGCCTGTGCTTTTACTGACTGTGTGTTAAACTATGCAACATATCGAATTGTTGGTGCCTAGTACTGTAACATATTTTCATCTACATCTCTGTATGTTAGCATAAGCTGTTCCTATATAAGGATTTTAATCCTGACCAAGAACATATGCAGATGTATATCATTAACAAATCTTTTAAAATACTCTTCTCAAGCAGCAGACGTGAAAAACCCATTTCAAAATTACACATCATTTAGCATTGCGTGTTTCAAGGGTCTACCAAATATATGCAGCACACATCAAACAATTATACACTAATTTTTGGAGGGTGTTCAAGCTGAATTTGTCTAGACGCTTCATAACAGAATGAAAGGGGTTTAGTCAGATGCAGATAAGAGATCAAGTTATTTCGATAGCAACATAATAGGATTTTCTCTAGCCTTCTCAGCTGCAGAGTGAATAATTTAATAACTATTGTGTCTCTCTGCATTTCATAGAGCCAGTGTCACAGACGCAGATGTAATAGAATCACAACGCTCCTGAAATCGACAGCCAGAGCTCTGCTGTTCGGCTCCAAATGAAATCTCCTCTTCAGTTTGCATTGCCCATCTTAGGGGGAGAAAAAAGGGCTCAGTGATCAGCCTGTTGAATTATTGAGAGCAGCGGGAGGAGAGAGCGTGTTCTTCCGTGACAGGGCCATCTATGTGGTGGCGAGGTGTTGGAGTCTGCTCAACCTGCAGCCGTGCTGCTGGGGGGCCACGGGGGAGAACAGCGTGTGTGTGTGTCTCTCGCTGTGTGTCTATCACTCTGTGTGTGTGTGTGTGATTCTCTGTGTGTATCTTTCTCTGTCTGTGTGTGTGTGTGTGTGTGTGTGATTCTGTGTGTGTCTCCCTCTGTGTGTGTGTCTCTCTCTCTCTGTCTCTGTGCGTGTGTATGTGTGTGTGTTATGATTGTATGTCTCCCTCAGGCCACACGCTGCTTAGTAAACCCGAGACAGGATCCAGAGAAACAGCACACCAATCAAGGACCTGGTCTGGCCTACACTACAGGAAATGAGCACTCAAATTACAAGGGACGAGCACAGAGTACATCTCAACAACAACAACAACAGTGCAAACAACCTCACCACTAAGTTTGTTACAAGCCACTCTGAAGCTGAATGCTCCCTCCTTTCATTACTGCTCATTTCCCTTCAAACACACACCGTAGTTTATCACTGAATAACCATACAACTAATGGCTATAGTACATAAGTGGGTAGAAAGGTGTGTGTGTGTGTACACGAGTGTGGTTCTCTTCAGGTTAGCAAGAGAGAGCTGCTATGAGTGAATACATTTATTGCAGATAAGAGGACACCAAAGGATCATTTTCAAAGAGCTTCTATCATTAGTTCCTGTCAGATCTCAAAGAGCTGTGCCTTGTGTACATTTAGTTCTGCTCTCCACATAACCTTTACTTTGCTTTTACATGTCTCTATGGTCTTCCTCTGTATAAGGATGATTCAAGTAGCAACAAAATACATCAAGGAAACCACAGTCCTCCTAGAACTCCAAACCATCTACATTATGTTAATGTAGTCTTTGAAAATGTAGTAATCATGATCCACATTATTTCCTGATAATGAGCTAAAATAAATTACCATTGGTGCTCTTTTACAGAACATTTTCTTACTCCACCAATCCCTGGAACTTTAGGAGATAAGTGGGTATACTACTGCGACATTAAATAATAAACTACTAATTAACAAATTATTAATTGCTACTGTGGTACAAAATAGGAGAGAAAGCATTTGAAATGAAGCCAGTTTTACTGTGATGCCTTGGAACAACCGCTGTTTGTTAGCAGAATATGATAGTTCTGACTGGATAGAGTAGGCACCACAGCACATGCTACTCCAGCTCTTTACGCTGCTGCCTTCCTGCCTCTTACCAAGGCAAAGGGAAATGAGTCCATAACAACCTAGCCACGACCGAGCCGTGATTACTTCCACAGCATCCTGCCTGTGCTTAGCGAGAAGAGAGGGTAATTGATAGATAACGCAGACGGTGCATGGTGTTCCAGTACAGTGACACCCAGCACCTTTTGTTGCTATCAGGAGTGTTTACCAGTACAGCACCACTCTTTTAGGACCTTCCACATTTATATCAAGTATGGTTTCTCCGTTTTCCTCCACTCAAAGCATGTAACCGTATACCCACAGCTAGTTTTTATTATTATTTTTACAGTTTTTATTTAATTTAAATTCTTGGGGGGCCTGGCAGGTAGCCTATGATTAGAGCGTTGGGCCAGTAARCGAAAGGTTGCTGGATCGAATCCCCGAYCTGACAAGGTAAAAATCTGTCATTCTGCCCCTGAGCGAGGCAGTTAACCCACTGTTCCTCGGGCGCCGAAGACATTGATATCGATTATGGCAGCCCCCCGCACCTCTCTGATTCAGAGGGGTTGGGTTAAATGCGGAAGACACTTTTCAGTTAAATTAAATCAGTTGTACAACTGACTAGGTATCCACCTTTCCATTTCCCTAGTTTGGTGCACGTAATAAAATCTAAGATGGGTAGGATCCACTTGCTGAACGAATCACACAGCCTCTCCATGTCCTCTGGGCTGCAGGGGCTGAATGGGGCTCTGGGNTTAAGGCTAGTGCGGGGAGCAGCAACAGGGCGCACAGGGCTCTGGAGACACACAGGAGGCTTGGTGCGTGGTGCCATTACTGGTGGTACCGGGCTGGAGACACGCACCACAGTGCGTGGAGGAGTGCGTGGAGGAGGAACAGGGCTCTGGAGACACACTGGAAGCCTGGTGCGTGGTGTTGGCACTGGTGGTACTGGGCTGGGGCGGGGAGGTGGCGCCGGATATACCGGACCGTGCAGGCGTACTGGCTCCCTTGAGCACCGAGCCTGCCCAACCTTACCTGGTTGAATGCTCCCCGTAGCCCGAGGTGGAATAACCCGCACTGGGCTGTGTTGGCGAACCGGGGACACCATGCGTAAGGCTGGTGCCATGTATGCCGGCCCGAGGAGACGTACTGGAGGCCAGATACGTTGAGCCGGCTTCATGGCACCTGGCTCGATGCCCACTCTAGCCCGGCCGATACGTGGAGCTGGAATGTACCGCACCGGGCTAAGCACACGTACAGGAGACACCGTGCGCTCTTCCGCATAACACGGTGTCTGCCCGTACTCTCGCTCTCCACGGTAAGCACGGGGAGTTGGCGCAGGTCTCCTACCTGACTTCGCCACACTCCTTCTTAGCCWCCCCCCAATACATTTTTGGGGCTGACTCTCAGGCTTCCAGCCTCGCTTCCGTGCTGCCTCCTCATACCACCGCCTCTRGGCTCTAGCTGCCTCCAGCTCTTCACGAGGACGGCGATACTCTCCAGCTTGAACCCAAGGTCCCTTACCGTCCAGTATTTCTTCCCAAGTCCATGAATCCTGTGTTCGCTGCTCCTGCTGCCGCTGCCTGTTACCACGCTGCTTGGTCCGAGGTTGGTGGGTGATTCTGTAACGCTCGTCGTAATCCTCCTCGTCTGAGGAGGATAAGTTAGAAGGATCGGAGGACCAAAACGCAGCGTGGTATGTATCCATATTTATTAGAATACTTTTCTAGATGAACAAAACAATAAACAAAACGAAACCAACGACGCTACAGTCCTGAAGAAGTGAACAATGAAAAAACAATGAACGCACGAACAGGAACAATCACCCACAAACAAACAGTGAGAACAGCCTACCTAAATATGGTTCCCAATCAGAGACAACGTAAAACACCTGCCTCTGATTGAGAACCATATCAGGCAAATCAGACAACCCTAAACCAAACATAGAAACACATAACATAGAATGCCCACCCAGCTCACGTCCTGACCAACTAAACAAAGACTGAACAAAGGAAATAAGGTCAGGTACGTGACATTATGCTTATCCTTGTTGGATTATTGTTGATTTTGAGTAAATATCGTGGCTTTATTCATACCTGTGTCCTGCGTCCGTCTTATTCCATTCACCTAGAACATTGACACCTATAGATACACTTTCCTACTCATTCATTACTGCTGCAGTGCTTGTTGTAGCGCTGAGTGGAAATAGGAAGAACATTTTATGGCCTTTTAAATGTGTTGAATACAAAGTGTTGACAGTGCTGAGTAATAACTTAAACATGAACTCACCATAAAACATAATCTTTTTGCTATATTCGTTGACAGTCTCTCTCTAGTCATGGTTTTAATCGTTTTAAAATTTCATAGGATCAACTTTGCTGTAGCTTTCTTTTATGCCTGCTATGTTACTGCAGAAACGGTCATATGAGCCATCTGATTGGCCAGCGGTAGGCCTATAGTGCACTTAATTTACTCTCTGGGCCCGTCCGGGAGGCAGAGGTTGTACCTTCAGACAGATGCAATGGTTCAAAATGGCAACAGCTTGCCTACCCGGCGCGAAGGGCAGCTGAATCGGGTGCACCTACCACCAACAACACGAGACGATAAAAAGAAATAGGAACAGAAACATTTGGCAATCAATTATGAACAACTTGGAGATCGACCGGTTGATGACCACTGCTCTGGAAAGTTCAATCTGGTGCTTCTCTCTGTGGGCAGGTTTATCTGTGCGCAGGGAGCTGCGTAGAAGTCTCTGGGCATGCGCGCAGCTTAGAGGGAACATTGCTTCCGCCCCACCCCTCTCTCCTGTAACTTTTAATTTTTTTAATGATTTACTTATTTTTACCCCTTTTTACAATCTTGTCTCATCGCTGCAACTACTCAATGCGCTCGGGAGAGGCAAAGGTCGAGTCATGTGTCCTCCAAAACATGACCGCTTCTTCTTAACACCTGCTTAACKCAGAAGTCAGCTGCACCAATGTGTCAGAGGAAACACTGTTCAACTGACGACCAAAGTCAGCTTGCAGGCGCCCTGCCCCCCACAAGGAGTCGCTAGAGCACGATAAGCCAAGTAAAGCCCCCCTGGCCAAACCCTCCCCTAACCCAGACGACACTGGGCCAATTGTGCGCCGCCCTATGGGACTCCCGGTCATGACACAGCCGGGGATCAAACCCCACTCTGTAGTGACACCGCAACACTGCAATGCAGTGCCTTAGACCGCTGCGCCACTTGGAAGGCCCCCTCTCCTGTTACTTGTCCCTGGCTAGCATCCAAAACTAGCTAGAAAGATATTTCAAACCTATGCTGTCATTTAGTCACCAAATGGGTAAGATAATAACATATGTTTGGAACCTTAGAAACATAAACAACTCTACCACTGAAAAACACTTACAGATCTGTTTTTTAAAAAACTTTTCCTGTGATGTGAGCAGTGATGTGGGCTGGTGTGGTTACCAGTCCGCCCCTGGTATCTAATTGAACTAGCTGGCGGTTCCTGAAGCAATCCATCACTGAAGATATCTTTTGGCATCTCCTGGTGTTCTTTCTCCACCCAGTGGAACCTGACAAAGTGCCCTGGCACTTTTTTTCCTATGCAACAAAAGGCTAGAAATCATGTTGAAAAGTTGTGATCCTTTCTCCCTTTTCTTTTTGTGGGAAGACACCTCCCCTCTTCTCCTCGTGGGCCTCAAGGTTGCCCCCCCCCGGTGATTTCTGACCCGCTGAGGTCAGTGTTAAATGATACCCCTGATGCTGCTCTACTTCCTAAAGCCATTTTCTTTACTGGGAGCTTGGCCTGCAATTATCCCCTCTGTCATTCATCCCCTTTATGGTCATTTTTTATTACAGATACATATCCTCCAGCATGCATCATTTTTCAGCCAGCGCCACTGTCCCTGCTCCTGGCTAGCTGGGGCCCGCCTGTTTTGTTTTGTCCCAGCCTGCCACCCCTCTCTGTTTACTTTCAAGATCCCAAAGATGGAAAAAAAACACACACTCCTTTACTTTACAAGCTATGCTGTTTTATTTAGTTACCTCTAAATATTTCATAGAATTATTTTCTTATAGTCCTCCCGCCACATTTCCCATGCAATGTTTGGGATGTTACGGAGCAGAGCAGCACAAGGGTAAACAGAGCAGCAATAGCGTTCTGATTTTTATTGTTGTTAGGAATTTGCATTAGTTTTACCTCAGTGCCTGTGCTTTTACTGACTGTGTGTTAAACTATGCAACATATCGAATTGTTGGTGCCTAGTACTGTAACATATTTTCATCTACATCTCTGTATGTTAGCATAAGCTGTTCCTATATAAGGATTTTAATCCTGACCAAGAACATATGCAGATGTATATCATTAACAAATCTTTTAAAATACTCTTCTCAAGCAGCAGACGTGAAAAACCCATTTCAAAATTACACATCATTTAGCATTGCGTGTTTCAAGGGTCTACCAAATATATGCAGCACACATCAAACAATTATACACTAATTTTTGGAGGGTGTTCAAGCTGAATTTGTCTAGACGCTTCATAACAGAATGAAAGGGGTTTAGTCAGATGCAGATAAGAGATCAAGTTATTTCGATAGCAACATAATAGGATTTTCTCTAGCCTTCTCAGCTGCAGAGTGAATAATTTAATAACTATTGTGTCTCTCTGCATTTCATAGAGCCAGTGTCACAGACGCAGATGTAATAGAATCACAACGCTCCTGAAATCGACAGCCAGAGCTCTGCTGTTCGGCTCCAAATGAAATCTCCTCTTCAGTTTGCATTGCCCATCTTAGGGGGAGAAAAAAGGGCTCAGTGATCAGCCTGTTGAATTATTGAGAGCAGCGGGAGGAGAGAGCGTGTTCTTCCGTGACAGGGCCATCTATGTGGTGGCGAGGTGTTGGAGTCTGCTCAACCTGCAGCCGTGCTGCTGGGGGGCCACGGGGGAGAACAGCGTGTGTGTGTGTCTCTCGCTGTGTGTCTATCACTCTGTGTGTGTGTGTGTGATTCTCTGTGTGTATCTTTCTCTGTCTGTGTGTGTGTGTGTGTGTGTGTGATTCTGTGTGTGTCTCCCTCTGTGTGTGTGTCTCTCTCTCTCTGTCTCTGTGCGTGTGTATGTGTGTGTGTTATGATTGTATGTCTCCCTCAGGCCACACGCTGCTTAGTAAACCCGAGACAGGATCCAGAGAAACAGCACACCAATCAAGGACCTGGTCTGGCCTACACTACAGGAAATGAGCACTCAAATTACAAGGGACGAGCACAGAGTACATCTCAACAACAACAACAACAGTGCAAACAACCTCACCACTAAGTTTGTTACAAGCCACTCTGAAGCTGAATGCTCCCTCCTTTCATTACTGCTCATTTCCCTTCAAACACACACCGTAGTTTATCACTGAATAACCATACAACTAATGGCTATAGTACATAAGTGGGTAGAAAGGTGTGTGTGTGTGTACACGAGTGTGGTTCTCTTCAGGTTAGCAAGAGAGAGCTGCTATGAGTGAATACATTTATTGCAGATAAGAGGACACCAAAGGATCATTTTCAAAGAGCTTCTATCATTAGTTCCTGTCAGATCTCAAAGAGCTGTGCCTTGTGTACATTTAGTTCTGCTCTCCACATAACCTTTACTTTGCTTTTACATGTCTCTATGGTCTTCCTCTGTATAAGGATGATTCAAGTAGCAACAAAATACATCAAGGAAACCACAGTCCTCCTAGAACTCCAAACCATCTACATTATGTTAATGTAGTCTTTGAAAATGTAGTAATCATGATCCACATTATTTCCTGATAATGAGCTAAAATAAATTACCATTGGTGCTCTTTTACAGAACATTTTCTTACTCCACCAATCCCTGGAACTTTAGGAGATAAGTGGGTATACTACTGCGACATTAAATAATAAACTACTAATTAACAAATTATTAATTGCTACTGTGGTACAAAATAGGAGAGAAAGCATTTGAAATGAAGCCAGTTTTACTGTGATGCCTTGGAACAACCGCTGTTTGTTAGCAGAATATGATAGTTCTGACTGGATAGAGTAGGCACCACAGCACATGCTACTCCAGCTCTTTACGCTGCTGCCTTCCTGCCTCTTACCAAGGCAAAGGGAAATGAGTCCATAACAACCTAGCCACGACCGAGCCGTGATTACTTCCACAGCATCCTGCCTGTGCTTAGCGAGAAGAGAGGGTAATTGATAGATAACGCAGACGGTGCATGGTGTTCCAGTACAGTGACACCCAGCACCTTTTGTTGCTATCAGGAGTGTTTACCAGTACAGCACCACTCTTTTAGGACCTTCCACATTTATATCAAGTATGGTTTCTCCGTTTTCCTCCACTCAAAGCATGTAACCGTATACCCACAGCTAGTTTTTATTATTATTTTTACAGTTTTTATTTAATTTAAATTCTTGGGGGGCCTGGCAGGTAGCCTATGATTAGAGCGTTGGGCCAGTAARCGAAAGGTTGCTGGATCGAATCCCCGAYCTGACAAGGTAAAAATCTGTCATTCTGCCCCTGAGCGAGGCAGTTAACCCACTGTTCCTCGGGCGCCGAAGACATTGATATCGATTATGGCAGCCCCCCGCACCTCTCTGATTCAGAGGGGTTGGGTTAAATGCGGAAGACACTTTTCAGTTAAATTAAATCAGTTGTACAACTGACTAGGTATCCACCTTTCCATTTCCCTAGTTTGGTGCACGTAATAAAATCTAAGATGGGTAGGATCCACTTGCTGAACGAATCACACAGCCTCTCCATGTCCTCTGGGCTGCAGGGGCTGAATGGGGCTCTGGGTCCTTAAAAACAAACACACAGTAAATTCAATGTCTACTGCCAATTCAACCTCAGCTTAATCTAGCATGCCGAAATGATGGATTGCTATAAATCAACGCTTAACATTTAACACACTATCAATTATAGTATCTCATTATGTCAAATCAAATCAAATGTTGTTGGTCACATGCACATGTTTAGCAGATGTTATTGCGGGTGTAGCGAAACACTTGTGCTTCTAGTTCCGGCAGTGCAGTAATATCTAACAATTTCCCAACATATACTCAATACACACAAATCTAAGTAAGGAATGGAATTGAGAATATATAAATAAATGGACAAGCAATGTCAGAGCGGCATAGACTAAGATACAGTAGAATAGTATAGTATATATACATATGAGATGAGTAATGCAAAATATGTAAACCTTATTAAAGTGACATTATTAACGTGACTAGTGTTCCATTTATTAAAGTGGCCAATGATTTCCAATCTGTATGTAGGCAGCAGCCTCTCTGTGCTAGTGATGGCTATTTAACAGTCTGATGGCCTTGAGATAGAAGCTGTTTTTCAGTCTCTCGGTCCCAGCTTTGATGCACCTGTACTGACCTCGCCTTCTGGATGATAGCGGGGTGAACAGGCAGTGGCTCGGTTGGTTGTTGTCCTTGATGATCTTTTTGGCCTTCCTGTGATATTGGGTGCTGTAGGTGGCCTGGAGGGCAGGTAGTTTGCCTCTGGAGAGCCCTGTGGTTGTGGGCGGTGCGGTTGCCATACCAGGCGGTGACACAGCCCACAGGATTCTCTCAGTTGTGCATTCTTCACCACACTGTCTGTGTGGGTGGACCATTTCATTTTGTCTGTGATGTGTACGCCGAGGATCTTAAAACTTTCCACCTTCTCCACTGCTGTCACGTCGATGTGGATGGGGGGATGCTCCCTCTGCTGTTTCCTGAAGTCCATGATCATCTCCTTTGTTTTGTTGACGTTGAGTGAGAGGTTATTTTCCTGGCACCTCACTCCCAGAGCCCTCACCTCCTCCCTGTAGGCTGTCTCGTCGTTGTTGGTAATCAAGCCTACTACTGTTGTGTCGTCTGCAAACTTGATGATTAAGTTGGAGGGGTGCTTGGCCACCCAGTCATGGGTGAACAGGGAATACAGGAGGGGGTTGAGTACGTACCCTTGTGGGGCCCCAGTGTTGAGGATCAGCGAAGTGGAGGTGCTGTTTCCTACTTTCACCTTCTAGGGGCGGCCCGTCAGGATGTCCAGGACCCAATTGCACAGGGCGGGGTTCAGACCCAGGGCCTCAAGCTTAATGATGAGCTTGGAGGGTACTATGGTGTTGAATGCTGAGCTAT
>NC_036853.1:17769457-17783150 GCF_002910315.2 Salvelinus sp. IW2-2015
GTAATAAAATCTAAGATGGGTAGGATCCACTTGCTGAACGAATCACACAGCCTCTCCATGTCCTCTGGGCTGCAGGGGCTGAATGGGGCTCTGGGCGTGCAGACAACACGCCCATGTCTTTGATACATTACACAAAGGCATCGATTTCCCCCCCTGCCTGCCTGCCTGCCTGCCCCCATCCCTTTTAACAGAGCACAGAGCAGAACACACTTCCATCACGACTACAGCACAGCTGACCTCCCCAGCTCTGTCTGCCCTGTCCTCTACTGAGGAACTGAGCAAGAACTCCCTCCCCCTACACTCAGACACATACACACACATGCATGCACATATCATTTTTTGGTTGTTAGCGCAGCTCAGTCAATTCTTCAACCTCTCTCCTGTATGCTCTCTAGATCATGTGAAGGGTCATGTAAATGCATATCACAGGGATCTAGATATCTCTTATTTCTGTTCCATCCAAACAGTGTCAATATTTCACTTCCCCTTGACGTAATGATTGCTAGATGACTGAGGTCAAATGACAAATCTACTAATCCCAAAATTACCAGCTGAGTAAGGTAATGAACTGAAAGCCTATGGTCAATATCCATATCAGAATCTAAGCCAGTGTTATACGCCTGTGGTACTATTGTGCAACAACATCCTTGCCTGCCTGCATAGTCTTATTGAATATTCAATGTCCCTCAGCTGCATTGCTCTGTTTGTTCATCCTGAAGAGTGTGTGTGTGTGCACGTGCATGTGTGAGTGTGTGTGTGTGTGTGTGTGTGTGTGTGAGTGATCTCTTTGGTGTTGTGAGTATGAAGGTGCTGTGAGGACGCAGAGCTGACAGTGTGACATGAACACCAGATCAAGGGCTAGGTCACAGTCACAGTCGCACCCCGCTGTGTGACGTCTAGGGAGTTCAGTGACTTGTCACTGTCTATCTGTCTGCACACTTTAATATGTTACTGCATACTTCAATATTCTACATCATCTGTAACCCCTTTCTAAGCCAAGAAAACAACTCTATCGTCTCTCTCAGTTCTCAGAAAGTTACATGTCCATATCAAAACAAGCATGCTTCGACAGATGTTCAAACTAAAAAATTGTTTTACAAACTCAAAAGGCACAGGAGTTAAGAGTTGGTAAGTATTACACTAGCCTGCACAACAGCTACTAGCCACATACCTCTGTATTCTGTGTGTGCCAGCAGTGTAACACATCAGTGAGATGGCCAGTAACTACCTGTGAAAGAAGGACAGGTCCTGCTGTTCCCCTCTGCCTGTCCCCCAGACCTCCACTGGGGTCTGGGYGACAGGCAGAGGGGAACAGGAGGGCTGGGCAATTTACATGAATACATTAGAGTAAAATCTTAATCTCTACACTGCATTTTTGATTTAACCTTTATTTAACTAGGCAAATCAGTTAAGAACAAATTCTTATTTACAATGACGGCCTACACCGGCCAAACCCAGACGACACTGGGCCAATTGTGCGCCGCCCTATGGGACTCCCAATCACGGCCAGTTGTGATACAGCCTGGATTCAAACCAGTGTGTCTGTAGTGATGCCTCTGCTGCGCCACTCGGGAGCCCATTGAAGCAACTCTAATAGGTACTGCCATGTTCCTGTCACGCCCTGGCCTTAGTATTCTTTGTTTTCTTTATTATTTTAGTTAGGTCAGGGTGTGACATGGGGTATGTTTGTGTTTTGGGTGTTTATTATGGTAAAGGGGGTGTTGGTTTTAGTGTATGGGTTTGTGTTGAGTGTATGTGTCTAGGATTGTCTATGGTTGAGTGTAGGTGTTTAGGAAAGTCTATGGTTACCTGATTTGGTTCTCAATCAGAGACAGCTGGTTATTGTTGTCTCTGATTGGGAGCCATATTTAAGGTAGCCATAGGCTTTAGGTGTTTGTGGGTAATTGTCTATGTTTGAACGTTTGTAGCCTGTGTGTGTGTGCACAACGTTTATAGCTTCACGGTCGTTTGTTTAGTTTATGTATAGTGTTTGTTTCATGTTTTCTCTCTTCTGAATAAAATAAGATGTTCTTTTCACGCGCTGCGCCTTGGTCCTCACTCTCTTCAGTAGACGATCGTGACAGAATTACCCACCAACGGACCAAGCAGCGTGACAAGCGGCAACAGGAGCAAGGCATCAAGGATTCTTGGACATGGGAGGAGATATTGGAAGGAAGGGACATTGGGCACAACCGGGAGAATATCGCCTCCCTCGTGAAGAGCTGGAGGCAGCGAAAGCCGAGAGGAGGCGATATGAGGAGGCAGCACGGAGAAAGGCTGGAAGCCCGTGAGTACTACCCAAAAATGTCTTGGGGGGCTAGGAGGTAGTGGGCCGAGGGCAGGTAGGAGACCTGCGCCCACTTCCCAGGCTTACCGTGGAGAGCGAGAGTACGGGCAGACACCGTGTTACGCAGTAGAGCGCACGGTGTCTCCTGTACGTGTGCATGCCCGGTGCGGGTTATTCCACCTCCCCGCACTGGTAGGGCTAGATTGGGCATTGAGCCAGGTGCCATGAAGCCGGCTCAACGCGTCTGGTCTCAGTGCGTCTCCTCGGCGCGGCTTACATGGCACCAGCCTTACGCATGGTGTTCCGGTTCGCCTACATAGCCCGGTGCGGGTTATTCCACCTCCCCGCACTGGTCGGGCGACGGGGAGCATTCAACCAGGTAAGGTTGGGCAGGCTCGGTGCTCAAGGGGCCAGTACGCCTGCACGGTCCGGTATTTCGGCGCCACCTCCCCGCCCAGTCAGTTCCACCAGTGCCTACACCACGCACCAGGCTTCCAGTGTGTCTCCAGAGCCCTGTTCCTCCTCCACGCACTCGTCCAATGGTGCGTGTCTCAGCCCATTACCACCAGTGCCTACGCCACGCACCAAGCCTCCTGTGCGTCTCCAGAGTCCTGTGCATCCTGTTGCTGCTCCCGCACTAGCCTTGAAGTGCGTGTCCCGGCCCGGTACCACCAGTGCCGGCACCACGCACTAGGCCTAATGTGCGTATCCAGGGTCCAGTATGCCCTGTTCCTTCTCCCCGCACTAGCCTGAAGGTGCGTGTGCTTAGCCCGGTGCCTCCAGTTCCGGCACCACGCACCAGGTCTACAGTGCGCCTCATCCGGCCAGAGCCATCCGTCTCTCCAGCGCCATCTGAGCCATCCGTCTCCCCAGCGCCATCTGAGCATCCGTCTCCCAGCGCATCTGAGCCATCCGTCTCCCAGCGCCATCTGAGCCATCCGTCTCCCCAGCGCCATCTGAGCCATCCGTCTCCCCAGCGCCATCTGAGCCATCCGTCTCCCCAGCGCCATCTGAGCCATCCGTCTGCCCAGTGCGTTAGAGCCGCCCGTCTGTCCCGAGCCGTCAGAGCCGATCGTCAGTCAGGAGCCGCTAGAGCCATTCGTCAGTCAGGATCTGCCAGAGCCGCCAACCAGACAGGATCTGCCAGAGCCGCCAACCAGACAGGATCTGCCAGAGCCGCCAACCAGACAGGATCTGCCAGAGCCGCCAACCAGACAGGATCTGCCAGAGCCGCCAACCAGACAGGATCTGCCAGAGCCGCCAACCAGACAGGATCTGCTAGAGCCGCCAACCAGCCATGAGCGTCCAGAGCCGTCAGCCAGCCATGAGCGTCCAGAGCCGTCAGCCAGCCATGAGCGTCCAGAGCCGTCAGCCAGCCATGAGCGTCAAGAGCCGTCAGCCAGCCATGGCGTCCATATCCGTCAGCCGGCCATGAGCGTCCAGATCCGTCAGCCGGCCATGAGCGTCCAGATCCGTCAGCCGGCCATGAGTGTCCAGATCCGTCAGCCGGCCATGAGCAGCCAGATCCGTCAGCCGGCCATGAGCAGCCAGATCCGTCAGCCGGCCATGAGCAGCCAGATCCGTCAGCCGGCCATGAGAGCCAATCTGTCAGCCAGCCATGAGCAGCCAGATCGTCAGCCAGCCATGAGCAGCCAGATCTGTCAGCCAGCCATGAGCCGTACAGCCAGGATCCGCCAGAGCCGTCCAGCCAGGATCCGTTCCTCAGTCCGGAGCTGCCCCCTTAGCCTGGTGCTGCCCTTATCCTGGTGCTGCCCCTTATCCTGGTATGCCCTTATCCTGGTGCTGTCCTTATCTGGTGCTGTCCCTTATCCTGGTGCTGTCCCTTTCCTGGTGCTGTCCCTTATCCTGGTGCTGCCCCTTAGTCCCGGTACTGCCCCTTAGTCCGGTGCTGCCCCTTAGTCCGGTGCTGCCTCTTAGTCCGGTGCTGCCCCTTATTCCAGTGGGTTTAAGAAAGCGGGTAGTGACTATGGTGGGGTGGGGACCACCGACCAGTGGCCGGAGCCGCCGCCGTGGACGGACGCCCACCAGACCCTCCCTAGACTATGTGCTGGTGCGCGGAGTTCGCACCTTAAGGGGGGGTTATGTCACGCCCTGGCCTTAGTATTCTTTGTTTTCTTTATTATTTTAGTTAGGTCAGGGTGTGACATGGGGTATGTTTGTGTTTTTGGGTGTTTATTATGGTAAAGGGGGTGTTGTTTTAGTGTATGGGTTTATGTTGAGTGTATGTGTCTAGGATTGTCTATGGTTGAGTGTAGGTGTTTAGGAAAGTCTATGGTTACACTGATTTGGTTCTCAATCAGAGACAGCTGGTTATTGTTGTCTCTGATTGGGAGCCTATTTTAAGGTAGCCATAGGCTTTAGGTGTTTGTGGGTAATGTCTATGTTTGAACGTTTGTAGCCTGTGTGTGTGTGCACACCGTTTATAGCTTCACGGTCGTTTGTTTAGTTTATATATAGTGTTCGTTTCATGTTTTCTCTCTTCTGAATAAAAGAAGATGTTCTTTTCACGCGCTGCGCCTTGGTCCTCACTCTCTTCAGTAGACGATCGTGACAGTTCCTCTCAAATCAACAGAATCCAATCCATTTTCTTTCATTCAGGACTAATATAATATACAGTATGTGTGAGAGACAGACACAGTTTGATTGGTTCTCTCACAATACACTGACATAGAAATAGTGCCTTCATGTCTTGTAGTATCCCAGCTAACAAGGAACGCAAATGAGACATTTGTAATGTTRCCCTTAAGTCTCCCAGAGGTACTGAATGTCAAAGCCCGTTTGGGACATTATAGGACATTCATAACATTTCTAACAAGTATTATAGAGGTTATAAATATCCGGTCGCTATGCAGACATCATGGGACTATTAAAAAACATTCCTTGGTAGTCCATGAAAGGTTCTGAATATCATGTTATTTTGGAGATATCCTAGGAACATTTCATAACGTTAGATTTAGAGCTATGGTTTGTCTTCATATAACTTTACAATCAGAATGATAGAAATAGATTTTGGAACATCGTCTGTACGTCAAGTGGTGGTACACTTGTAACGTTGTCTTTAAGTGTGTAGGAACATTTGTTACGTTCTAAATAAGTACATTACACGTTCTGAATGTCAGTACACCGTGGTGACATTGTAGTAGTATTTGTAATGTTCACAGAAGGTTCCTGAAATGTACTGAGTCTAGGCAAGTTCTAAAATGACTTAACAATATGATGATTTTGGTGACATTTTGGGAACCTTCACAACATTCCCAGTTAGTSCTTTCAATGTTCTAAATGTCAGGTCAATGTTGGGATATAACAATTCCGAATGTTTGGTATAGAGCCATGCATAGTTACATCTAAAGTTGCAATGAGAATTATACATAGACATTATGGAACATTGTCAGTATGTCAAGTGGTGTTATATCTGACTACATATGGATATTAGTTACGTTTTCAGTAAGTACTTTGGAGGTTCTGAGTGTCAGGACACTTGTGACATTGTAGTAGTATTTGTAATGTTCACAAAATGTTCCTCAAATGTACAGAATGTCAGACTACTTTGTGAATATCCAAAGAACATTTTGGAATGTTTATTTGAGAATTGCGATGTGTCTACAAACGTTGCAATTGTGTTAAAGAAACGTTGAACATTTTTACTTAAAAAAACCTTGTTATCTAACATCTTTCTACGAACATTTCATAATGTTAATAGAGTTATATACATAAAGTTACCATTCGAGTAATAATTTGACATTCTGGAATATACACACTTAAAGTAAATACAGTGTATGTCATAWTACATATATTAAAACAATTCTAAAATCAAAGAAACATATAATGTAAAATGTTGCTAGGGCTGTCCTTTCTCTATTCTCTGAAGAAGACGTGCATAAAAAGTCAGGAATTTAAGTCTCAACATTAACTTGAATGTGGTACAATTCAGCTTTGCTTTGCTCCCGGGTGTCAGGTTCTCCCCAAGGAGAGGTGGGTGTGGAGTCAGGCGCAGGAGAGAGCGAATGTAAAGAAAGGGCGTTTATTTTAACAGTCCAAAGAACAGGAACAGGACCACAACAGTAGCCTCAAAACAACCGGAACGCAGTCCAGAAAAACACCTGTTCAGCAGAACACACGAAAACGCAACCCAAACAAATGACAGTAAACGAAACAATCCCGCACAAACCAAGAGGGTAGGCCYAGATTAATATACCCCACTAATTAACCYAAATGGGACACAGGTGAACGACAAGACAGACAAAACCAAATGAAAAGAAAAAAGGATCGGTGGCAGCTAGTAGACCGGCGACGACGACCGCCGAGCYCCGCCCGAACAGGGAGAGGAGCCACCTTCGGTGGAAGTCGTGACACCGAGTGGCGCAGTGGTCTAAGACACTGCATCTCAGTGCAAGAGATGTCACTACAGTACCTGGTTTGAATCCAGGCTGCATCACATCCGGCCGTGATTGGGAGTCCCATAGGGCGGCGCACAATTTGCCCAGCGTTGTCTGGGTTTGGCCGGGGTAGGCCATCATTGTAAATAAGAATTTGTTCTTAACTGACTTACCTAGTTAAATAACGGTTAAAAAAATATATATTTAAAAAAATGTCAGGGACCAGATTGCTAATGGCCATGGATGACAGCCTGCATGGAGCCCTGGATAGTACTGCTTGTGGTTGTGGATCCATGTGAAGTTGTTCCATGTGTAATGGAGTAACCCTGTGTGTGGAAAATCTTAAGGCCGAGCGAGGATAAATACCTGACTGCTCCACAATAGTCTTGTGGCAGCAGTGACTCTGGGTACGAGCTGGTCTTGGAACCTATCCCCAAATATGACTGCCAAGGGAAAGAGGGCCTTTAGTGTAGGATAAAGTAAGAGCAGCAGTGAGGGAGATAAGATATYTCAAAAAGTGGGTATGAGGAAGCAAGGGGCCTGGTGGAAGCAGACAGTTGAGAGGAAAGTCTCATGGAAGTGGTGCCACAGTGCGTCAAGTCCCATCCAGGAAGTTTGTGAGGTTCAACGCAGCCTKTCCAACCTGTTCAGTTGGAGTCTCTAGCATGCCTGCTATTCTCCAGATGACGATTGCTGAAGCACATTTTGAGATGCAACCGAAAGCTTGTGGGATGACKAGGTTCTCCAGACAATTGCAGATGCAGTAAGTACAGGAATGGGCATTGTTGTGCCTTTGAAGCAGAGTACCAGAACTGTTTAATCAATTGATGACCAACCCTGTTTCCCTGTGTGTAACCCATTTGGTCTGTTTTGATCGTCCTGTATGCTGTCTTGTTGAAGAACGATGTGCCCTCGATGTAACGTTCCTTGCACACAGGGCCTAGCTTTCTTGACACAAATGGCTGTCYGCTCCATGATGTAACCCAAGCTGAAATCATAATTCTGATCTAAGTGCCCTCATCAGCCATGTTCCATCAATGTGTATACAGATCAGAAATACTTGGACTCCACACCGTGGACTGTGTACCCATCCCATTCATTAATGTTTGTATGCTTACATTATTTGCATATCCTGTAATACATCCAGATTCAACATTTCCGCATTTTCCTAGTGAAGACGATTTTACTTTATCACAAGCATGGCCCAATGCTGAGCAAATCTCCTTCGTTAGAGAGCAGCAAGGTACAAAATCTAAATCATCAATATGGAAATAACCGGCTAGAGGTTCATTGGCCGATGTTGTTGAACAGGCCATTSAAGGCAACAGAGGTTATTCAYAGAGGATATCTACCCTGAGCTTTGAATATCACTCCACGACAGAGATCCCAAGATATTGAAGCCAGCATACTTGTGTTTAGAGTAAAGGAASTGGATCCAGCTCTTCCCCTCCGGCAATTTATTTCCCAAAAATTTTACCAATTTAATAAAGTATGGAAATTCATAATGTCATTTTCACCTCAGTATAGGCCTATGGAAGAGGGAACAATATCTGAAAATAATATTTGTTTTATTATATTAATTTATGAATGTAGCCTATAACAATAATAATATATTTTTTAAATGATTAGTGGCATGGTTTGCATTTTTTGTGTGCCAAAAATCCTGTTAAATCCTTGTTTAGTGTGTTTTCATGTTCCCCCAAAAGGATTTGTTATGTATACTAGAAGGGAGATTACACCGATACCTGTATGTTGGTAATAGCTGTATGTAAATACGTTATTAAACTATGTGTAAAAAGTGMAAATAAGTCCAAATTGGCGGATCCTGWATGCACACTTATGCTGCCTGCGGCTAGCTACAGACAGATAAAGTAGCTAGCAGTAYTGGTGGCCTGACGGACAGTAACTAGGGCATATCACTGAATTACACCAATCCACTGTCATGTAAACAACTGTACGATCACTTCGTTCTGTATGTATATATGCTCTTCCGTCTGTTCCTTTGATTTGTGAACTATAAGACAGGCACCTTTTTCTCTGGTGAATCATATATACTTCCGTTCCATTCCAGAATGCTCTATATACTTGTTATAAAAATCTGACTTCAACCTGGTGGTTTTTGATGTTTGCGCAACTTATTCACTCATGAGGTCTTTGAATAGACACAATGTAGTCATTTAACTTGGTGTACTTTTTTTGGTTGCTGTGGTTCCTTTGTGTGCTAGCCATGATCAAATAGATACTGGAACTCAATTTGCTGATTTCCACTCAGTCTGTGTTGGCTTGTGTTTCGGGAAGGTGACTGATGGTGTAAAATAAGAAAAAMCTATTGTGAGTCAGATGTGTCTTGCACAGCTTTGTTCCACTGTGTAACCACAGCATGTGTTACAGGGTTCAGTAATCATGTTCTTAGGTCCCGACGAAGAACAACATTGACAAGTGTTCTTGGTTTATTACTAGCATAAGCGGGTAAAGAAAATATAATGCAGGCTATGGCTTGATACATACATTTTTACTAAAGAGCTGTCCAAATTTGCACAATCCAGATTATGAAAAGTGCAATTTATCCGTTCTACAACATCAACATTATTCAAACGCCTTGCAGTGCCACAATATCCTGAGAAGCTGTAGTTACCTCTTTCCTCATTTAAGTTCTGATTCAAGATGGATATTATGGATAACGTCTTGGGTAGTAGAGATTAATGTTCTTTCCATTTCTTTACTTAGTGTTCTGAAGATTGAAAATGCCTTCAAAAAAGGTAAACCTATGTGTTATCCTAGTGGTTATTCCTTTTAAATGGACAAGTAAGGCAGTCCAATTTCATTTTGTACTGTATGTTTAGAGCCATTGTCATATCATTGTTTAATCATTTTCASACTGTTAAATCCGCTGGTGTAAAACTAATGTCAAGTACTTCAAGAAAGAGAGAATACAATAGAATCCCGACTAAATTGCCAAGAGAGAAATCCACCCTTAAGAAAAAAAGGGTAGGAAAGGAAGACAATAAAAGTGGATCTAGTCTCATCAGCCAGTCTGACAAGAAGAGTAAAGATACCAGTCCTACTGAATCTGAGAGAAAAATTGTGGACGTGGAAGTACTCCAAGACTGCCAACACACGCTGAGGAAGAGTCAGATGGTGAACTTGAGGCAGTAGGTGGTACTCCTCCAAGACTGCAACACACGCTGAGAGAGTCAGATGTGAACTTGAGGCAGTAGGTTACTCCTTCAAGACTGCCAACACACGCTGAGGAAGAGTCAGATGGTGAACTTGAGGCAGTAGTGGTACTCCTTCAAGACTGCCAACACACACGTGAGGAAGAGTCAGATGGTGAACTTGAGGCAGTAGGTGGTACTCCTTCAAGACTGCCAACACACACTGAGGAAGAGTCAGTGGTGAACTTGAGGCAGTAGGTGGTACTCCTTCAAGACTGCCAACACACGCCGAGGAAGAGTCAGATGGTGAACTTGAGGCAGTAGGTGGTACTCTTCAAGACTGCCAACACACCGCGAGGAAGAGTCAGATGTGAACTTGAAGGCAGTAGGTGGTACTCCTCCAAGACTGCCAACACACGCCGAGGAAGAATCAGATGGTGAACTTGAGGAGTAGGTGGTACTCCTTCAAGACTGCCAACACACGCTGAGGAAGAGTCAGATGGTGAACTTGAGGCATTAGGTGGTATCCTTCAAGACGCCAACACACGCTGAGGAAGAGTCAGATGGTGAACTTGAGGCAGTAGGTGGTACTCTCCAAGACTGCCAACACACGCCGAGGAAGAGTCAGATGGTGAAACTTGAGGCAGTAGGTGGTACTCCTTCAGACTGCCAACACAAGCCGAGGAAGAGTCAGATGGTGAACTTGAGGCAGTAGTGGTACTCCTTCAAACTGCCAACACACGCGAGGAAGAGTCAGATGGTGAACTTGAGGCAGTAGGTGGTACTCCTTCAAGACTGCCAACACACGCTGAGAAGAGTCAGATGGTGAACTTGAGGAGTAGGTGGTACTCCTTCAAGACTGCCAACACACGCTGAGGAAGAGTCAGATGGTGACTTGAGGCAGTAGGTGTGACTCCTTCAAGACTGCCAACACAACCGAGGAAGAGTCAGATGGTGAACTTGAGCAGTAGTGTGTACTCCTCAAGACTGCAACACAAGTCGAGGAGAGTCAGATGGTGAACTTGAGGCAGTAGGTGGTACTCCTTCAAGACTGCCAACACAAGCCGAGGAAGAGTCAGATGGTGAACTTGAGGCAGTAGGTGGTACTCCTTCAAGACTGCCAACACAAGCCGAGGAAGAGTCAGATGGTGAACTTGAGGCAGTAGGTGGTACTCCTTCAAGACTGCAACACACGCTGAGGAAGAGTCAGATGGTGAACTTGAGGAAGTAGGTGGTACTCCTTCAAGACTGCCAACACACGCTGAGGAAGAGTCAGATGGTGAACTTGAGGCAGTAGGTGGTACTCCTTCAAGACTGCCAACACAAGCCGAGGAAGAGTCAGATGGTGAACTTGAGGCAGTAGGTGGTACTCCTTCAAGACTGCCAACACAAGTCGAGGAAGAGTCAGATGGTGAACTTGAGGCAGTAGGTGGTACTCCTTCAAGACTGCAACAACACGCTGAGAAGAATCAGATGTGAGTTTGAGGCAGTAGGTGGTACTCCTTCAAGACTGCCAACACACGCTGAGGAAGAGTCAGATGGTGAGCTTGAGGCAGTAGGTGGTACTCCTTCAAGACTGCCAACACAAGCCGCGAGGAAGAGTCAGATGGTGAACTTGAGGCAGTAGGTGGTACCTCTTCAAGACTGCCAACACACACTGAGGAAGAATCAGATGGTGAGCTTGAGGCAGTAGGTGGTACTCCTTCAAGACTGCCAACACACACTGAGGAAGAATCAGATGGTGAGCTTGAGGCAGTAGGTGGTACTCCTTCAAGACTGCGCCATCACACAGTGACATAGATTCAGAGACTGAAGCCAATGCTGGTTGTGCAATTCAGGAGACAACTGACTCTGACAATGATGGTGTTGAAAAAGATTCTACCTTTAGAGAGGACCTGGCAACCTGGAAAAGTGATTTCCAAGTGAAACACAATGCTGTTGATGCACTTCTGAAGATGCTGCAGTCTAATGGTCACCTAGATTTGCCTTCCACTGCTAGAACTCGCCTAGAAAAGACCAATGTTTGTGTTGAAGTCAAGTCTGATGTGGAGATTGTCAGATTTCAAGTGAAGGTGGAGTTAGTGAAACATCTAAGCATCTATCCTCAATCTGTAGTCGGAGATTTGAATGTCTTAGAAATATCCCTTAATCTCTATGGTCTCCCTTTGCTTAAAAGTACTAATATGTTGTTATAACTACTTTTGTGCTCCATCAATCTATCACCATCCACAGTGTTTCCTCTGTCACTTGCAATGGCATCATCGAAACCAAGCTCCCTGTAATTCCTCAATGACACTTTGCTGGAGCATAAAGAGTTGATGCAGACCGGCTTGAAGTGGGGAGACAAAACACTGAAAGTGAAAGTTTGTTCTGTAACGTGATGCACCTGCAAAAGCCATGGTAAAATGCATAAAGATGTATTCTGGCTACTTTGGCTGTGACAGGTGTACACAAAAAGTCAGGTATGATGGGAGGATTAAGTACCCGCAGGTAAAAAACCTGTGTCTCAGAACTGACAAATCCTTTAGGGAATTGGTATAGCCAGAACAAGTTTGACACACATTCAAGTATGTGGATGAAGAAAAGCTTACAGRTAATGCAAGTACTAGTCTTAAATTGTAGAGACGGCATGAAATCATAACCTAATGATAGTTGATATGACAAGAAATGACCACACCCACCTGATCTTGACATACTTGATTATTAGTCAATTTACCAAAGTGTAACAGTTCTTTTTTCTTTCTTCTTTTAGCAACTTCAAGAGCCATTGTCTTTGAAAAGACCCTGCAAGGTACATAATGTTTTAAATGTTTCAAGTCTGATAAACCAGCCTACTTTCTCAAAGTTCTGTTCCCACCAACTGTATGGGATGGACAGGAAAATCTGTTAAGGGTGTACTGTAAATGTGGTAACGGTTTGACATCTGTGATATTCTCTGGAGTTGCATGTGCCACCTCAAGCCAGAGCGACAGTATGTGTCTGGTTGTAATTTGTTAGGGTAAACAGTTGAATTGCATGTATCATAGCTTTACAAACCTTTCAATGGAGAGAGGTCTCATGGCTAAAACTGCATATGAGGGAAGAGAGGGACAATACCCAACTTCTGACTCAGCCAGCATAGGTGGAAAGTAGTGATATGACATGGAATGATCCATAAAAAAAAAAAATTCTACATAAAAGCACACCCCAAGGCTACCTACCAAGAGGTAGATGACAAAATAGCAGATGCTCTCAAAAATGCACCAGCCTGGCTCAAGAGTAAGAGACAGGTATGATTAAAAATAACACTTTATTATTACATTAGATTTTTTTTTACTTCATTTTAATCCAGTCGGTCAGTATAGCTAAATTATTGTGCTAGTACAAAAGGAATGTAGTAGGGAGTCAACGTTAATCCGGCATTTTGATCATTTGTTTACTGAAAATAATGACCAATTTGTGTTATTGTGACTTCCAGGAGCGGGTCGAGGAAGCGACAATGGATGAGGATGGAGCAGAAGCACCTGAATAAACATAACATACAGTTGAAGTCGGAAGTTTACATACACATAGGTTGGAGTCATTAAAACTCGTTTTTCAACCACTCAACAAATTTCTTGTTAACAAACTATAGTTTTGGCAAGTCGTTTAGGACATCTACTTTGTGCATGACACAAGTCATTTTTCCAACAATTGTTTACAGACAGATTATTTCACTTATAATTCCCTGTATCACAATTCCAGTGGGTCAGAAGTTTACATACACTAAGTTGACTGTGCCTTTATACAGCTTGTAAAATTCCAGAAAATGATGTCATGGCTTTAGAAGCTTCTGATAGGCTAATTGACATAATTTGAGTCAATTGGAGGTGTAC